>NC_136968.1:25792191-26037227 GCF_032717465.1 Coenobita brevimanus | reverse complement strand
TGAGGCGTCTAGAGCCACAGGGGCATCCCCACCAATATACTGGTTTTGAGTTAGGTAGGGAGACAACAGGCTTAACCCTCTTCTCAGTGACAGCACTGGTTGCCATACAAGATTCGGCCTTCTGACAGTGGTAGAGGGACTCAAAGTCACGTGGGTTTGTCCATGCTGCCGGGCGAACAAATCAGAGCAGGCAGGCATCTAAGCCACACAGCCCAAACCAATCAGCATTCTCACTCTCTGCCACTCCCCCAGAGCAGCCAATCAGCAAGCGTGTGGCCCCCGGTGTGCTGGTGAGACTTCCCTCCCGTGTTCACTGAGGTGTCTAATTATTACGTATTGGATTTTTACCCCATTTATCGTAGATTATTGGTGACAAGATGAGCTGTTGTTATTGGGGTTGAAGGGGGGATGACAAGATGAGTTCTTCACATAGTTACAGTGAGGAGGTGGTGCCTATAACCTCTCGTAAGTGTCAGAAGTGTGTGGAGAAGTGGAAAAAGGTAGAAAGGAAGAGGAAAAGAGAATGGTGAGGGGAGACAGCGGGAGGGGGCGTGGCACCGAGGAGGCAGAGTTGGATGTCGATCTCCTAGATGACGACCCCACCATTTAACCCCCCACTACCCCTTCTCAATTTACTTAAGCACTACACTACTTTTTTTTGTGTGTGTGTTATTATTTCAATCTATTATGGTAGAGGAAAAATAATAACTGCATTGATTTCAGATTTAGTTGTCAAAAATGTGAAATTACAGTAATAATTATTTGTTTATTAATATTAAGTGAACTGGAATCTTCAGTTAATAAAGTTTTGTACATTAATACATTCGTTGATGTATTTTCTGTTATGTTTTTAAATCCCTACAATATGTTATTATGCCCATTTATAAATTGGGGGTTTGGTTTACTGCCTATTTTGTGGTTACGGTTATTACTGTTTTGTTTTTTTGGCTGTACATGTAGAGCATAGGCGCTGATGATCATTTTGATGTATAAAAGGTCTGTTTATTGCCTTCTGGTTATGACGTTGCCATAAACACAACTTTAAAGCGTCATAACTCAAAAGTACATTTTGACGCCGATGCCCCTTTGGTTCTAGACGCCTCATATATATTATATATATGTATATATATATTATATATATATGTATATATATTATATATATTATATATATGTATTTATATATATTATATATATATGTATATATATGTATATATATATATATATATATATATATATATATATATATATATATATATATATATATATATATATATATATATATATATATATATATATATATATATATATATATATATATATATATATATATATATATATATATATATATATATATACATACAGTGGGGCACCAATTTTCGCGCCTAATTGGGTCCAAAAATAATGCGCGAAAGTGGAATTAGCGAAAATTGGGGCATTGTCTTTATGGCAAAAAGGCTAATTGGTTCCCGGTTATCCTAAAGTAACATCAGATTTTCATTTTCACTTGCAATACAGTACATCAAATCACTATTGTACATTGCATTGTGAGATACAAACAATAAAAACTTACCTACAGTACACATTATATGAGGAGAAACATACCACAGAGACCAGGTTGAGGTACCACAGAGACCAGGTTGAGGTGTTTAATGGATGTTGGGGGTAAGTATCCGAGCCTTTCCTCCCGACTGTGAATGTCCCGGCCACTTTTTATCACCACCACTGCCTCCCGGCCCTCCCCCCACACCACCAGGCTCTCCCCCCACACCACCAGGCCCATTCCCCACACTACCAGGTATAGTAGAGGCCATTGAACCGTGAGAATCCAACACAATGGAGCTAGCACGCTCGTACACAATGGCGGGAATGAGTGGACAGAGTGTTGACATGACGTCATTCAAGATGGCGGTGGGTTGCGGGCGGGCGGTGCAGGAAATTCATAGTTCAAAATATTGTCCCAAACCCAAAATTTGTGCGCGAAAATCGATTTTTTTCAAGCGAAAGTGGAAGTTATGGAATATTTGGTGCATGTCACAAAGTGGATTCCGCGAATCCTGCTGGGTAGCGAAAGTTGGTGCCCCACTGTATGTATATATATATATATATATATATATATATATATATATATATATATATATATATATATATATATATATACAGTATATATATATATATATATATATACAGTATATATATATATATATATATATATATATATATATACATATATATACATATATATATATATATATATATATATATATATATATAAGTATATACCTGGTACATAATGATAGATATAGATATAGATCGACAGATATAGATATAGATATATAGATAGATATAGTTATAAATATAGATATAGACAGATAGATATTTGGATTGAAAGATCTATATAGATAGATAGCAGGTAATGACTGATGTAAACTATGAACATAATTTTGTGTCACAGAACAACACCATGGCAGACCATCTTGACACAGATCTACTGATAGTGGAAGTGGAAAAGAGACCTGTGTTATGGGATACTTCGGCAGAAGATTATAAAGATAAAAACAAGAAAATACAAGCCTGGGAAGAGGTTTGCCAATCACTCATTGAAGGTATGTGCAAGTCACTCTTTCTGTATGTTCTGTGCTCTACTGCAGGCGATCTGTATGGGAGAAAACCGCCATGTGAAGTCATGCCTTCTTGACACCCTACCGTACGGTCATCCTACTGTACGGTAAAAAAACGTTCGAGTGAAGCCTTCCTATGGGTACCCTGGGGGTAACCTAAGTCCTTGTGCAAAGTACAAATAAGCTTCACCTGTTTTTTAAGGTGATATACCTATTTTTAGTCTAAAAATTGCGTATTTGAAGTTGAAATTTCTCAGAAATTACATGAGATACAGCTATTTGGTTTAAATCCGTCTGATAAAGATGTTCGCTGAACGTTTTTTTCCACAAATAATTTCCCATTTAGCCCAGTGGAAAGACAAAACCACAAAAGCTTAAAAGCTTTAACTTTCGAGATATAATTTATAGCTTTTGTCCCTCTTATTATCTGAATGGAATGTTGTTAGTTAAGAGTACAGTTAGCCAGTTATTGAGACAAACATACTGTGGAACTTACACATGCACTCTTCATTTAGATCCCATGTTGATTTTATGCAAGAAGTTATCTTAGGGTCTTCAGATCTGTTTATATTAAACATTCCCTTATATTCAACATGGCAAAGTGTTTCTTGGGGGGGCTACAGAGTAACAATAGTTGATTATTATTATTATTATTTTCGATCTTGATTATATTAAACATGAAGATACCATAGGGTAACCGAAGTCTTTGTGCTGAATATACCTGTAAATGAGCTTAACCTATTTTTGAAGGTGATATGCTCATTCATATTCTAGGAATTGCATATTTGAAAATGAAATATCTCAGACACTGGTTGAGATACGGTAGTTTGTCTGAAAATCCTATGATACAAATATTTGCTGAATGATACTGTTACATCCCCACCCACACTGCCACAGGCTCCAACATCAGGAGTTCAGCACAGGAAGGACATTGCCCAGTGAGTTGTTCTTCGTATGGTCTAAGGCAGTGGTTCCCAAACTGGGGGCCATATATCAGAATGTAGGGGGCCATAACCTGAACCGAAGGAGTTTAGTGAGTAGGTAGTCAGTGGAGAGAACTTACACTGAGTGGAATGGGGATTCAAATGAAGGAAAAATGAACCTGGCATGAATGTTCAGAAGCAAATGGTCTGGGAGGAGGTGGGTGTGTCGCAACTGAAGGCCATGGTTGTGGCAGATAATTATGACTCACTATGATAGCATACCATTTCAGAATTATAGTTATCAGATTTGTAAAATTCAAAGATCAGATCAAATTGCGTGAGATTAATAAACTTTTTGAATCCATTGAATTTTTTTTTATTCCTGATTCAGCTTTTTGCAATAATGTAATTTTTAATTACTCTAAGTATGGATTTTTTTAATGTGCATTTTATTATTCCTTTAGTACATTTCAATAATTATATATATATATATATATATATATATATATATATATATATATATATATATATATGATTCAGCTAAGACAAAATACACATATCTTTATTAATACTTAACAAAAGAGAAAATAAAAAAATGGAATCAATAAAATTACAGGATTTGCTAGAGTGTTTTTTATATGGACATGATGAGTGTAGGACTGTAGTGTAAACAGTCACTGTAGTCATGGGTTATGGTTCGGGAAGGGGGGCCATGGGCAAGGATCATGTATGAAAAGTGGGTAACGACCAGAAAAAGTCTAGGAACCACTGGTCTAAGGCGTACAGCACACAAGTTCAGCTGAGGCGAAAATAAACATTGGCTTCTTAAAGTTCACTGTCTTTATTTTCCAAATAATTCCATTTAATGCTTTCCAAGTTCACCTCAATATTCTCACAAACACTGGAGTTATACAAACTTTAATAACTGTAACAACATTTCACTTTCTTCACAAGTACCGATGATGTACCAACTTCAATAAACACTTCACTGTTTTCACAAGTACCGAAAATATACCAACTTCACTGCACTGACACTGCACTACACTCAAACTGAACTGATAACCAACTAAACCTGAAATAGTCTCTTCCCCATTCTTATTTAAGCTTGCATTATTCGAGAAATTTCTAGCACAAACTTCACGAGGCAACAGCTAACAGTTGCTAACTAGTAGACATCAAAACATGCCAGAGTTTTCCAACATTATATAACACTGTAAATTATTTAGCATCCAGACTTAGATTAAATCACATAATTTAACATGCACTCAGATAAATAAAACATTATTGAAAAAAAAAAAGCAAAAAAATTAATGCATAACTTACAAAACAACTACGCTTACAAACAGCAGGCAAACTGGCAGCTCTGACATATACTGAAACCTACGGTAAACATCAAGAAACATCGAGATGCTCCTCAACTACCTAACTGGCAAATCTCACTTCTTAACACTACCCTCTCCCTAGTTCTTTGTGGTACTGACAAAACAACACAGTATATTCTATACAAACATAAACCTTAATCCTAATGAAACATCTAACTATACACAAAATAATCCTTCAACTTATCAGATTTTCTTCTATGCTGCTTCCAGTGATGTCCTTTGTCCTCCATACAGTCCACTGTTCCTGGAAGGTTTTGGTACTCTTCTTGATTCACTTAATCTCTTGGGAAACTGTCACCATCCTCTTGCACTTCAGCTCCTTGGTCCTCCTCAACATCCTTGGCTGCAGGAGAGCACGATTCCTCGGAGACGTCCCAGCTGTACCGTCCTGGCCCATGGTACTGCCACAGACAATTCACGTGTGCCACCTTTGGGCGAGACTTTCTGCCTCCCCGAATCCAATATGTTACATCTGATAGGCGGTCTAACACATTGTAAGGCCCGTCCCATGGACTCTGCAGCTTTGGTGACTGTCCCTTCTTTCGCTGAGGATTGCATAACCAAACTTGGTCACCATCCCTGAAGCTCACCTTACTGTCTTGGCATCATGCTTGCACTTCATCACCTCTCCTGAAAACTTAAGGGCTCCTCGCACTTGATGATGTACCTCAGAAAGCCTTTCCTGAAGGTGCTTCGCATAACTGGTGTTATCTGTAGGCAGCTCTTCACCAAGTGGTCTTCCCATTAACAAATCAACAGGTAAGCATAATTCGTGGCCCAACATCAGTTTTGCAGGAGTGTAGCTCGTAGACTCATGGGATGCAGACTGATGTGCCGTCAGCAACGCAGATAATTTCTGGTCCCATTCTGCTTGTCCATCTACACAGTACTTGGCCAGTTCTTGTCCTAGGTTCCAGTTAAATTTCTCCACCATCCCATCTGACTTTGGCCTTAATGGGGTCATCCTGATCTTGATCCCCAATAACTTGCAGCATTCATGGAACACAGTAGACTCGAAGTTTCTACCCTGGTCTGAATGTAGCTCTTGTGGCATCCTCAAATAACAGAAAAACTGATCAACCAATGCCTGAGCAACCTTCACTGCCTCTTGATCAGGGATAGCATAGGCTTCAGGCCACTTTGAGAAGTAGTCCATGGCGACACATATATACCGGTTCCCTCTTTCAGTGAGTGGCAGAGGTCCAGCTATGTCCACCGCGACCCTTTCCATTGGTGCACCCACTTGGTACAGCTGAAGAAGGGCGCAACCATGTTTCTTGGGTCCCTTCTTGGTACAACACACATCACAGGCCCGACACCACTCTTCAACATCCTGACGTATACCAATCCAGTAGAATCTCTGTCACAACCGGCTTAGAGTTTTCATCACTCCCAGGTGCCCACTTGTGATCTGGTTATGGGACTCATCCAAGATCTCGGACCTCATCTTTGGAACCATCAATTGCCAATACTGGTTGAGGCCACTGGGTGTCTCCCACTGATGCTCCAGTAGTCCGTTGTTCAAACGAACAAGGCCCCACTGACACCAGTAACTCTTGCTAGCAGGGCTTAACCTGGAAATTCCTTCCAAAGAATGGTCACACTGTACTCCACTGTAGCCAGTCTAGCACTGGTTGTAAATCTGCATTCTCCATCTATGTCCTCTTCTATACTGACATATGGCCTAGAATTTCCACTGCAGCACCCTTGAGGCTAGTAGCAAGCTGCACAGCCCTCTGCCTGTCATTCCAACCATTCTATCCGCAAGTAACTCCAACTGTGCACGGTAAGCATCCCAAGATACTAATTGCTGTGGTTTCATTTTAATTGGACCCCTATTATATCCATGCACTTCACTGGTTTGAGGCTTAAAAACTTGGGCATCATAATTAAGGCCAGGACTTAAACCCTCTGCATTCTGATTATTCAGCTCTCTAATGCTACCTGTAGATGCCTGGGATCCGTCAAGATTCACCATACACCATACAATTCTTTCATATGCTCCCTGTACACTAACCTGAGGCTCAGTAGTGCAATATTTCCCTACAGCCTCAATTTTCTCATTATCTTCCCAGGGTCGACTACATGCTTCAACTGGTTATCTACATCCTGTCTGCACTTCATCACTATTTCCTCACTAATTGTGTTCTTCTACATGCAGTATACACTCTTTCACATTATTGCTTACCTCATACTTCTGCTGCTGTAGCTTGGCATCTACTTCCTCCTTAACCCGCCCCGTTCTGACCACTTTTCCACCACTGACTCCCCCCAGTCCCAACCATTTTTGGAAAAAAATTTTTTTTTGGCTCAAACCACTGCTTTTGGTGAGAAACATTGAAAATTCATTGAGAAATCGCTCACCTGAGGTTTAAAATACTCGATACAGGTAGCAGTACCTCCTCACCTTACTGTGTTTTCTATCAGGCTTTCTCCAAAGAAGACGAGTTCTCTGGGAGGGTAACCATTCCACACCACTCATAAATGGTATTTATTTATTTATTTGGTACGAATTTATGTGTAGTATGAGAGTACATTGGTTTTCACACAGTAATATAGGCAATATAAGCATTGTTTCACTCACCAAACACATCAACATACCTGACCTTTTTTGGCAACATTACCTGATCATCATTTCTGACAGTTTCTTCCTCTAATGCTATATAAAGTTTGTCCTCCACATTGTTATCGATTGGGGAATCATTCTGGCCCTGAATTTTGTACCATGGCACAACATGTCTTTACTGGCCAGGTCACTGGTAGCATGTGAATTGCCGAGACAATGGCATGCGGGGGGGGGGAAGGTCATACTGGGTAAGGCATTGTCCCTGCCTGGCATCTTGTAGAGGAAGGTGTCCCATGTATACGTACCAAAAATCACTTGCAAAAATCGAAAATTGTGCAAATTAGGGACCTTGCTATTGATTTGCATTTATATACGTCAACGGGATTGGCAGCGACAAAACGTGTGGACGTTTATTCACGTCAATGGGACGTGGCGGGTTAAGCTGTTGCTGTTCCCCCATGAATGCATCTAGTTGTCCTTGTACCCTCAGTTGTACTTCCCTCTGTTGCTCCTTTAATGCCTCTTGAAGTTGTTCATATCATTCTTGTAGTTCTTCACGTTGTGCCTCTAGTTGTTCACTATGTGCCTGCAACTGTTCTTTGATTTTGATCCTGAGCTCATTCTGTTCTTCACTTTGGGCCTGTAATTGTTCTTGGAGTTTTTTCTGTCCTTCATTCTGTGACTGTAATTGTGCTTCGAGTTTTTTTCTGTTCTTCATTCTGTACCTGTAATTGTGCTTGTAGTATTTTCATAATTGTACCCAGCATTTCCTCTTCCTGCCTAGCTTGGCCTCTTGTCTGGACACCTTCTTGCTCCATGTCAAAGGTTAGCCTCACTGCAGCCTTTAATAATAATCCACACTCCTGACACCAATGTTACGTCCCCACCCACACTGCCACAGGCTCCAACAGCAGTAGTTCAGTACAGGAAGTACGTTGCCCAGTGAGCTGTTCTTTCTATGGTCAGCCTTAAGGTGTACAGCACACAAGTTCAGGTGAGGTGAAAATAAACACTGGCTTCTTAAAGTTCACTGTCTATATTTTCCAAATAATTCGACTTAATGTTTTCCAACCAGACCTCACTATTTTCACAAACATTGGAGCTATACAAACATTAATAACTGCGATAGCCACCGTCACTAACTCAAGAGTTGCCACTGATTTCCAGCTAGTTCAATATGGAAGACAGGCTACTCATGCAGACCACAGAAGTCGCATATCTTTAAAAGTCTCTCCCGTGATAGTTATTGATATACCGTACATAAGCTTTCCATGATATTATTCTTTAGTAGTTATACTAATTTCCTAGATATGTTTTAGTGCGATAAATGCAGGAAAACTTGACTATAGAAGCTGTGAAAGCACACTGGGTGTGACAACATTCATCACATATTTATAAGTCTCTAGCTGCATCTTTTGTTTGAAACCCATATAATTTAGTTTTCTAAGAGAACAATGCTTCATCTCCAAAATGCTGAAGAAAATTTGCAAAGTTTTTCATGTCAAAATTGTACAATGTTTAATGCCGAAATCATGCAGAGACGAGACTGCCGACTGAAATCAAACGATGCTGAGGGTTCCAAAATACCGTGCAAAAAGTCAGGACACCACACCAGTGGCGTACCCTGAACAGGGAATTCCTCTAGACTTCAAGAAAAACTTCAGTCTAGGCACTGTCCATTTTTCTGTGCAACGGTTTTCCATGATCTATGTACAGCAGGTCCAGTGGGACAGTAGACACATGTGAGTTATTGTTTATAATCGTAACATACGATCTTCAGCCGTATTGTGCTAATATTTCTTAACGAAGAATCGTTACATATTTCTCAGAACACTGTTTATTTTTTTTAATGGACAAGTACATGAAATGGATGTAAAAGAAAGGTTATCGATATTTAAGGAAGGAAAGAATAATAACCATCCCAAAACTGAGATGGTAGACTAAGCCCCCAATTATTTATTCTGTTTGACTTTATCACAGCCTCTCTTCCCTTTAGCAGTGAGTAAAATAGTGTTGTTTTAATTTGTCCCTTCATTTTAGTGACACAGAGGGCACATAAAATGAACGGGGTTTAGTTGACCGACTTTGATGTCGAAAATTAAATAATCTGGTGAAGAATGGCAGTTTTTTCTTGGTTAGTGACATCAGGAATTACACTTAATGCTTGACAACAATTCACTGTTTCCACAAGTACCGATGTTGTACAAACTTCAATAAACGCTTCACTGTTTTCACAAGTACTGAAATGTACAAACTTCACTCCACTGACACTGCACTACACTCAAACTGAACTGAAAACTAACAAAACCTGAGATAGTCTCTTCCCCATTCTTATATAAGCACAAACTCGATGAGGAAAAAGGTGACAGTTGCTAACTAGGAGACATCAAAACATGACAGAGTTTTCCTACGTTACATAACTGTAAATTATATAGCATTCAGACTTAGATTAAATTACATAATTTAACAAGCAATCACATAAATAAAACATTATTGAGAAAAAGAGCACAAAAATTAATACATAACTTACGAAATAACTGAGAAAAAGAGCACAAAAATTAATGCAAACCTTACGAAATAACTACTCTCACAAACAGCGGATAAACTGGCAACTCTGAAATGTACTGAAACCTACAGTAAACGTCAAGAAACATCGAGGTGCTCCTCGACTACCTAACTGGCAAATCTTGCTTCTTAACAATACTTTCCTTAATATTTTTCCATTTGGCCTAGTTGAAAATACTGAATTCATATATGCTGTTTTTTTTTATTTTTTCGACACATTTTAGAGAAAACCACAAAGCTTGAACTGGCCCCATCCCAACCAATTTTTCACCAATGACCCCCCTTCCCAATCCCGACCAAATTTGGATTTATTTTTTGGACTCAAACCTCTGCTTTTTATGAGAAACAGGCAAATCACAAAAAAGTACTCACCTGAGAGTAGAAGTGTGCAGTACAGGGAACCCTCCCCCCACTTGGTTCCATCTTCTCCGGAAGTGCACTGCTGCTGTCACGTTTTCTGTGGTAGGGGTAATTATTCCAAACCACTCAGAATTGGTAGGTATTTGTTCATTTGGTAAGAATTTATATGTAGTACAAGAGTATATTGGTTTTTATACACAAATATAGGTGATATGAGCATTGTTTCACTCACTGAACACGTCAACATATTGCACCTTCCTTGGCGACATTACCTCCTCATCACTTCTGCTCGTCTCTTCATCTGGCGCCACGTAATCATTGTTCTCCACATCGTCATTGATTGGGGAATCACTCTCGCCTTGAATTTCATCATCAGAGAGACGGTGGCACATGTCTTCACCGGCCAGGTCACTGCCAAGACAATGGCATGCGGGGGGGGGCGGTCACGCGGGGTTGGGGAGTGTCCCCACTTGGTGGCGGGTAGAGGAAGGTCTCCCCTGTATACTTACCAAAAATCACACATGAAACTTGAAAAATGCGCAAATGACGGACTTCGCACTTGCAAAATGTACTGGTAGGTCATTGGGTCTAAGTGAAAAAAAGTTGTGACGTACCCATACGTTGACGAGATGCAACAGGTTAAAGTTGCAACTTTCCTGATGAATAGTTGTGGTCCTGCTTGTGATCTGAAAGGGATTTGGTTGCTGTCAAGCCAGTTAGCCAGTTATTGAGACAAACGTAAAATTCGCTCATGCATTCGTCAACACCTCTGCCTACAGATGTTGTTGTTACGAAAGTTACCTTAGGGTCTCCAGAATTTGATTATATATTACTTATAACATATGGCGAAGCTCCATTATTATGGCTACACAACAAAAGTAGGTAACTGGTTATGATTTTCTTTCAACTTTTCTCTTTAATCTTGATGATACTACACATGAAGGTCCTTGTGCCAAATATGAATTACCTTGACCTATTGTTCAAGGTGACTAACTCATTTTTATACTAAAAATTACATACTTGACGTTAAAATAAATCTAAATAAGGTACAACAATTTGGTTGAAAATCCTATGATAAAAATGTTTGCTGAATTATTTTGGCTAAATATTTGCCCGTTTAGTATGGCTACCCAGTATGAGTGGGCAACCAATTATTATCATATAAATTTATTTCTTTTGATGTTGACGATATTATACATGAAGTACCCTGTTAAACCCTTGTGCCAAGTGTAAATAACCTCGACCAAATTTTGAAAGTGATACTCATTTTTATACTAAAAACTGCATATTTGAAACTGAAATATCCCAGAAACTAAATTAGATACAGGTGTTTGGTTGAAAGTCCGATGATAAAAAATTTGTGATGAATAATTTTGGCTTAATATTTTGCCATTTAGCCCAATGGAAAATACCGAATTCAAATTGTTCACTTATTTCTTTGCAACACATTTTAGAGTAAACCACAAAGCTTTAAATTTAAGCAACTTTCCAGTTATTTAACTGTGGTTCCATTTATGTTCAGAAAGGATTATGGTTTACAATTAAGCATAAAGTTTGCCAGTTATTCACACAAATGTAGTTTTTACACATGCATTCTTTGACACCATTTTCTTCAGCTCCATTGTTAATGGTACACAAAAAGGTAAGTAACTAATTTGTGTGTGTGTGTGTGTGTGTGTGTGTGTGGAGAGATCCGTGGTGTGGTCTCCTGGTGTTTGGTTCCTATTTTCTTGCATTAAAAAAAAAAATCCCATTTTTGCACAACTCTCTTCTGTAAGCATTAACCGTTGCTCACAGCTTTTTACGTCAGCTTACGAAATGTCTTCCTTTGTATTTCATAGTATTTATGACCTGTCTTTTAAACGCAGTGTGTTCATTGATCACAAAATGAACGAATTTTGAATGTGACTCTCTGTTATATTGTTTTTGTCTTTTTTCGGAGGGAACAATTTGCAGGCTTCTAGCCTTTGGTTTCTTCTTCCTTGCATAAAACACACACACACACACACACACACACACACACACCAATCTACTTTTCTATATATCAATCTCTCTTTATATCTGAAGCTCACCGGCTCAGTGGTAACGCTCTCTCCTAGTATCTGCTAAGACGGGGGTTCTCGCCTTGCTCGGGATGCGGGACGAAGCAGGTGGGTACTGTTCCCGTTGAGCAAAGGGATAGGTGTGTGCTTGTTTGAAGGTCAAGGCTTTGCCCTTAGGTCGAACTATATGAGCTCTCAGCTCTCTTCCTGGAGGGTAAAAGGCTGATGATCGCAACCATCACATGATACTCACTGACCTGGTGAATTACACACACACACACACACACACACACACACACACACACACACACACACACACACATCAATCTACCTTTCTATTTATTCATCTCTTTATATATCTAGAGTGATAATAATGCTCAACCTCATGCGAGGTAGGGAGAATGATTAAGACGTTTTCGGTTGAGATATCTAGAGGCTGATAGCAATGAGTTGTTTGCTCCAGAAGCTAGGCACCTGCCAACATTTCAATGATGTCTGGCTTTGAATTAAACTGGAAGAAAATAGTATGTCTTTTGTTGATATGGTTCTGACATACGTACAACGCACAATTTAATATTTGCTTCCAACTCTTTTAGAGGTGAGTCAGTGTGTGTGTGTGTGTGTGTGTGTGTGTGTGTGTGTGTGTGTGTGTGTAAGAGGCACAGCTCCTTCCTGACTGCCACAAGTATTTGCCTTTGTATAATAATTATGTTAATGCGAGTTTGTCCTATGATACAGTGAATCTGCTTCGAGGAAGATTTTCTGTTGGTAGGTTATTGAAGTTACACGGATATAAATAATAGTTAGGAAAAATGTTGCGCATAGAAATTTTCAACCCAAATAAGGAAAGGATTTGTTTCACGCACTAAAATGGTAAGCAGTAAACCTATAATTCTGTGGACTTCCCTTTTTTCTTTTTTTTTCCTCCACTCACTTGAATGATTCCACGTCGAATGCATCCAACAGGAGGGAGTAAAGTTCTTTAGTATCGGTATTTATACTGATATAATTCTAAAATTGTACAGTAGTGGGTAAGATAGCTGGAATTTACGGATTCTTAGCATTCATCACCCATACACCCCTACCCGTCGCGTCACAGAGGCAGGATGTTGGAGTCCAGCGACTTTCTTCCACCTACAGTAGTGGCTTACTTATAAACACATACAAGTAATACACATCTGAGAACACAAAGAAGCTGATAAGCCAAGCCCCGCTGTCCGTTTAACTGGTTATTATAATCATTACTTGTGGCTTGTTTCCATCCTTGGAATACTGACGACTGAGTTAAAGGTCGGAATAAGAGGCAAATTGGCATGTGATGACTTCGTTTCATCTCTGTTGGTAATACTGCTTGAATGAATTATATTTTATTATATCAGCATCATTCCACTACCTTACTGCATAGAACCATTAATGATAGGTGTGTTACAGTACATACTGCGTGTAATACTCGCTGATGCTGTCATGCATGCCGGTAGCTGTATATTTATTGCCAATAATCGATTCACAAATGCTGCATAGGCTATTTAACCCATCACGTCCCAAGGTTTTCCGCACCTCCGACATCCCCCAGTCCCAAGCCTTTTTGGAAAAAAATTTTTTTGGCTAAAACTTCCGCTTTGGTTGAGAAACGAAGGAAAATCACCAAGAAAGGGCTTACCGTGGTCTATAAGTAGTCGGAACAGGTGAGTCCCCCGCGCCAGGTATCGTATTCTTTCATTGACGTGTCAGGCGCTCACGTTTTCTATGGTAGGGAATACTGGGAGAAACAACACACAACACCTCTATATTTATTGAATTTGAACTAATAAACAATAACAATAACAATATAATGGATTTCAGACACACACATATATATATATATATATATATATATATATATATATATATATATATATATGAAAAATAAGCATTGTACCCTCGCGCGAGCATAGCGAGTTAGGTCCGAGTCGTAACATGCTATATGCTAAGTTCCTTGTATCAGTCAACATATCATTTTTTCTACTTGTATACTTCTGTTTCAATGACATTTTACCAATTTCTACTGTGTGTAAGTGTTTTCAGATGTTTTCATTCATTATGATGACATGCAGCATAAGTTTAGCGCACATCAGCTTAGTAAGCGCACTCGCTATGACTCGTATTTCAACATACCCAATTGTTTTATCACTTTCCTATTATTTTTCCCTATACATAGAACCTTTCCTCCACCACTGTAAATGTTTTCAATTATTTACATTCATTATGAGGGCATTTAGCGATATGCTAGCGCATATTCACGTAGCAACCACAATCTCAAACACTCGTGTTTCATCTTCTACTTTATTCACTCCAATTATACTTTCCCACTTACATTACACACGTTTACACCCCTATACTGCACTGTACATACTTACTGGCATTATTTATTCAAGTGAGCGTCGGAAGATCGCATGAAAATACCCTCGCAATGAATGTTTCGACCAACATAATACTCAAACACTTATATACTAATTCTTCACATATATTACACACTTTCCCACTTGTTGACTTCTATTTTCATTATTACGGGCCTTATTCATTCAACTGAGCGTCAGGATATCGCATCTCTATACACACGCTATGAATATTTTGACAGAATATATTTCAGCACTTACAATAATTTGAACTTAAACCCGTTAGCATTTCCAATAATAATAATTACATAATTACAGGCCGTATTTATTGTACTGAGCGACAGAATATCTCATCATAAAACCCTCGCTATGTATGTTTCCACTTACAGCATATTTATACACTTACATACGATTTTTGCACTTATGTTATACCCGTATGCACTTTATACTAATATTTGGAGATCAGCATGACTGATAATTTCACTGAGCGTCTGTTTTTCGCATTTACTTCATAGTTTCAGCGTCCTGTCGCATTCACACCATATCAGAATTGCATCAACGTGTGATATTCGCTGAAACATGGGTGAATACAGAGACCCACGTCACACTCCACGCACTCATAGCGGGTGTCCTTCCTCTGTGTCGTGAGTCTCACCCGGGAATTGCTACACACGTGACACTTGCGTTGGGGCCTAGGTCTGTTTGGCTGGGGAGGGATAGGAGTGGGGAAATGGCGGCCGGATATTCTCAGGGGAGTTTGGGCAATAGGGGCAGTGCGGGTGCGATGTTGGGGCCTTTCAACAGCATAACGTGCAAACATCTCTCTTGTGAGCTCCCTCACAAACCCTTCAAAGGTTTCCTGAACTCCTGTTGTCATGGCGTGAAGGTGGTGGCAATTCAGAGCAGTGATGTCTAGCAAGTGAAAGAACAGTTTCTTATACCACTTCATCGTGGTCCTGGCACACTCTACCGTCGATATCATGGAGTCTGACTGGTCCACGAGGCGCATGTTTATGTTATAGTCCATGACACACTCAGGTTTCCAAATGTGACGCCTGTTCTCGCTACGGTAATCTACGGAATCAGTACGGTGCATCAAGGGGCGGTGAACCGTTGACAAGAGGCTTACTTCTCTATTGTGGTTCCACACAGTTGCAAGGATGTTGTTGGCTTTGAAGAAGACAACCTCATTCCTTGCAAGTTTCCGCCCTACCTTGGCCATGTGACGCCGGTTCACCTTCACGGTTCCACAGACTCCAGTTTCATGTGTGTGAAGATAACGAGCGAGAAGAGGGCTAGTGTACCAATTGTCCAGGTAGAGGACGTGACCACGATGAAGGTAGTCTTCTATCATCGTCTTTACCACTGCTCCCGACAGTCTAATACTTCGATCTTCTATTATGTCTGTCTGTTCACCGGTGTACAAGACTATGTCTTGCACGTATCCAGTCCTACAGTCGCACATAACAAAGATCTTGAACCCAAAACGGTGCCTTTTGCTGGGTATATACTGCCTAAATGAAATATTACCTCTCCACAACACGAGACTCGTCTATGACGAGGTCTCTATAGGGATAGAATGACGAACGAAAGGTTTGCCTCAGGTGATCAAAGACCAACCTAATTCGCCTCATTTTATCAGTGTTGTTCGCATTTGCAGGATCATGAGCATCATAGAAATGGAGGCGACTTAGAATTTGTTGAAACCGATTACGGCTCATCACTTGCCCAAATATTGGGGTAAACATAACAGGGTCCCTTGTCCAGTAAGCAGGAATTCTGTTCTTTCGTATAATACCCATCAAAAGGACCAGGGCAAAAAATAGGAACATTTCTGAAAGGGAGACAGGGTAATCATATATGATAGAATGCCTGCTCCTTGTTCCCAATCTTTCACTCTCACGGCGCTGGGTGCTTGCAAACAGGTTGGTTTGGTATACAATCTGCTCCACGAATGCCTCACTAAAAAACAGGTGGAAAAAATCCAACCTGGTGGAATTCCGGTGAATTCCTGGAGCAATGCAGCCAGATCGCCCCTGCTCAGTGAAGGGGCGAATGAGGGGAGAAAAATCACTCCCATCCTCCCAATTCCATCCCACAAATCCCTCGTCCCCATCATCCCCATCACCTCCTTCGTCTGGGTGGGGAGGAGATCCTGGTGGGGGAGGTGGGGGAGAAGGAGTGCGGAGGGCTTCCCCACTGTCACTCCTCTTCCCTCTGCCTTTACCCTTTCCCTTTCCCTTACCCTTACGGCCTTGAGGAACATTAGGGGACTGTGGGGATGAAGTAGGGGAATATTGGGGAGCATAAGACGTGCTGGGGAGTGGTTCCTCCCCACCTTCCCTCTCCATGACAACACCACGTGCTTTCTCACGCACCCTAGCTCGACCACGTGTTAGGGGATGTTGGGGAGCATAAGACGTGCTTGGGAGTGGTTCCTCCCCACCTTCCCCCTCCATCACAACCTCACATGATACTGAACGCACCCGCACTCGCCCACGTGATACACTACGCCGCCTCACACTACCTAGGGAGAGCAATGACTCACTCACGTCACTCTCACTTTCCCTAATCCTCCCTGCACTTTCCCTTTCACTCCCCACTCCCTCCACGGCACTTCCTAACTCCCCAAACAAAATACTAGGCCCATACCTGCTCGTCCAACGTGGTGTGCGCTCTGGGCCACGATGAATGATTACCTCACGTCCATTCCACGTGGCAGCACGTCACACGACTCCGTCCTCGTCCTCGTCATCGAAATCTGGTTCCAAATCACGTTGGAGATGGGCATAGGATGTTCCACGTGGTTTCTTGGCCGGCTGCCCCTCTCTAGCAGCACGGTAAGTCACGTATTGCCGCTTCCTGGGAGATGGGACATCTTCATCACTGCTGGTGGTTTCTTCCTCCTCTGGCTGCACATAATCTTTATCCACAACCTCGTTGTCCAGTGGGGAATCACTGTCACCTGTAAAGGCGTCCAGGGCGGCTTGAATTTCGCCCTCTGAGAGACCTCTCTTAGCCATGTCTGAGCAGGACCGTTGCTACCAGGTGAGTGGACGAGTGGCGGGTTAGTGCGGGTCGCGCGGGGTCGCCGAGTGTCCCCGCCTGATGGCAGGTAGGGGAAGGTCATGCGAGGATACGTACTGCAAATCAAGCGCGAAATTTGAAAATTGTCGAAATTATGCACTTTGCAATTGCACGATGTACCGGTACTTTGCCGGGACTGGCAAATGCAAATCGTTGCAATGTACCCATACGTCGACAGGACGGGGCGGGTTAAAGAAAAATGGAGTTATTCACGATATGTTAATTATTTAATATATTTTATGTTCAGCTTAGCCAGCGTAAGAACTGTCATGGACAGTAGTGTCTGATTTACAAATATAACACCCATGCTTTACAAATGAATTACTAAGTGAGTCCCAGGACTGCTTCTCTTTGTTCGTGCTCTCTCCTGATCTTTCTATTCAACACTTGACTCATTCACAATCGGATGTGATAAATGGAGAGTAAAATCACTTTCTGTACGACTCATCTTTCGTAATTTCAATAAAATCGCCAGGCAGGAAGAGGAGGGGTAAACAGAAGAGACGTCTCCGAGATTCAAGGGGTTAATTAGGCACAAATCCGAACCATGAACTGCAAAAGTGACTTTTCCATTCAGAAGAAAAAAATCATTGTTTGCAATAACTGGTTACTTCTGTATCGTGCCACTGCTAGACACCAAATTTATGTGTCAGTTTAGCTGCTAATTCCACCGGATCCACCAATTTGTGTAGCCGTTATATGGAATAGCACAGCTGACTACATATTATGTGTTCTGCTGTTATAGTATAACTAGACCACCGTGTTGGAGATCGACGACA
Organism: Coenobita brevimanus; assembly: GCF_032717465.1. Lineage (NCBI taxonomy): Eukaryota > Metazoa > Arthropoda > Malacostraca > Decapoda > Coenobitidae > Coenobita > Coenobita brevimanus. Next base: position 26,018,530 of record NC_136968.1, on the reverse strand, counting down.
CTGTCTGTAGTACACGTCAGCTACTCGCCGTCACTCTCCGACACTTTCCACCAAAGTCCTCTGCCACTAGAAGGTGGAAGCTGGTCTGTTATATTAAGTGGTAGCGTAAGTTGACAGAAATGAGCAGATTAAATCTCTCTTTATTGGGCATAGAATAAATACAACTGCAACCCGAGAGATATGTAAGAGCGATACCACCTCCCTTGATAACTATATGACTTCTTCTGACGCTGTACGCTCACCATGCCGAGTTGGGCGCGGTGCTGAGGTCAGCAAAAGTGAGTGCCAAGCATTTACATATACTCTGGCTTATGCAAAAATTAGAGATAAATGACAACTCTACTAGCACGTTATACACCTCTATAGAATGGTATTAAGTACATTCACATATACCAACATGATAAATGGTTCCCCAGGACTTTACACTTACGCATAATTCAGATATCTTTTCACTTCCGCTAACCTTCATTTTATAATTGAAACAGGGTGGCACTTGTGGTCTGCCTTCCACCTTCTTATACCACAGCTAACAGCGAAATGATATTTGGTTGTTCATCATTCACACTTCATTACACACTGTTAATTATGACTTAACAGTTTTAAAAATTATTATGTAAAATATGTGATACAACAACTCTTATGGAAAAAGATGTTGACACCATAACACGCCCAGCATTAAAAACGTGTTTTGCAATGAAAATAATCACGGAGTTCCATAGATTCCGAAAAGTGCTTTTTCATGCTTTCTTTCATGGCCTTCATTCTGGCTACCATATCTCTTAATTGTATGAAAAAAAGGTTTTTTTTTTTTTTTTTTTTTTTTTTCCGACTCTGGGCAAAGACTTCAGGGCCTATTTCTTGGGGGCAGTGACCTATTCCAAGGCACAGTAGTCCTCCTACATCTCCACATGTCACCACTTCGGCGCTAACACCCATCATCCATATTGAATACATGCTAGGGCTGTCTTATACAGGACTGGTGTCTGGTATTAGCGGGGGTATTTTTGCGACATGTCCCTTCCCAGCCGGGATTCGATCCTGGGTCCATTAGGACTGCAGGCCGCCTCTCTACCGATTCAGCCACAAAAATGACTTTTCCATCCAGAAGAAAAAAAAATCATTGTTTGCAATAACTGGTTACTTCGCCTAGCATTAAAAATGTGTTTTACAATGAAAATAATCACGGAGTTTCATAGATTCTGAGAAGTGCTTTTTCATGCCTTCTTTCATGACCTTCATTCTGGCTACCATAACTCTTAATTATATGAAAAAAAGTACTTGACTTACAAAAAATAATTAATTACCACTGAATTTAGAGTAGATAAAGAGGGCTATGCATTTTCTGATCTAGCCACAAGAGAGCAACGAAGTCCACAAACGGAGGTGAATCCCTTTTTGTTGACGTGCGTGTACATATTGCTGCATGATATAATTAAGGCGATTGACACTTTTAAAACTGAGAGGCCCTTAACTAAGGAAGAAAGATTACAGCCCTTCCACCATCCTAGGTATTATTTTCTTGTAATTAAAAAAATTCTCGCACCTGGAGATCCCAACTAATAAAGAAAGATTACAACCTCAAGCATTTCGTTTGATATAACTGATGATTTAATGCACGTAAGAACAATGCAGTGGTGAGAGAGAATTAAGGGTTAAGCTGCTGCCACACTTGCTCCAAACATGTGATCGACAAGAGGAAACGAGGCTCAGGGGTTGGTCGAAATGTCAGAATCGGATATTGCATCGGTACTCCTCCTGTGCTTCGTTTCCTCTTGTCGATCACATGTTTCAAGCAAGTGTGCCCGCACACTTAGAGACGTGCTTCAGTTTGTGAGAGAGGGATCCGAGGACTGTAGCCAGAGGTGGTTCTCTGATGGCCATCCAGTTTTGCAGAGCATGCCAGGAGGAATAAAGGCATTGGAGAAGAAGGTTATAATGATAAGCGTAGCAAATTACCAAGTTTGATGGTGCGAAATAAAGGGAAAAGATTTACAGGTTTCCCAGTCAGTAGACCTACATCTTTTCTATCCTCAGTGACCTAGAACAGCTTGTACAGCACCGTACTTGGATCCGTGACAGCCTTGGAGAGAGTTCTAACATATTTGAATTTTTCCTTACAACTAATCCTTCTACTGTACCTTTGCTGATAATCTTTTCTCTGCTGGGCTCCTCCGATCACAACCGTATCACTTTAACCTGCCCTGTCACTCCGGTAAGGCCTGTGTTGGCTTTGGCACTTTGGAGCGCTGATCGGGAAGTCCTTAGGCGGTGCTTCTTTGTTTTTCCATGGAATGATTATTTTTTTCCATGGCCGAGAGCCGTCTGAGTGTGCCTCTTACATTACGGAGGTTATTCTTTTGGGCATGGAAGCATACATTCATTTCTCTTATCCTGTGGCTAATGCAAAAAAAAACAAAAATGCTTTAATCACGCTTCTTCTAATGCTGTCCATAAGAAGGAGAGTCTCCAAAAGGTACGAGAGCCAAACCATTCCTGCATCTCATATGTTTCTGGCCAGAACAGTGTTAAGTGTGTCCATCGCTCAGCGAACAATAAATTCATTCATACTAAATGCTCTGAAGTCTCCTACTCAAATTCTTCCTGTTCCATCTGGCATCTTGCCAAAAACCTTTCTACCAACATTCCTTCATCATCCTTCAATCCTCTTTTCTGCTCTGATGACTCAGTAGCTGCTTATTTTACTGATAAAGCAGAGGTCTTCTCTCAAATTTTCTCTTCTATTTCCACCTCAGATGATTCCGGTGCTGTTCGTCCATCACTTCTCCCTTCTGACTTCATCATGGCCGACATTAAAATTTCTTCATTTGGTGTGTTTTCTGCCGTCACTGCCCTCAGTACTGACAAGGTACATGGGACTGATGGGGTTCTTCCTGTTGTCCTCGAGAACTGTGCTTCTGGGCGTATACCCTGCCTGGGTGAACTCTGTTGCTTTTGTCTGTCAGCTTGTACCTCCTTCTTACTGGAGTTTGCACTCATTCTGCCTGTCCGAAACAAGGGTGACCATTCTCAAACTTCTAACTATCGCCCAATAGCTTGAACATCCTGCATTTCTAAAGTTTTATCCTGTTCTCAAAAAGACTGTAGAATTTAAAACACCGACCCTAACATGACCTTCCTTCCGATTGTCAGTATGGGTTCCGCCAGGGACGTTTACCTGGCGATTTTCTCACTTTCTTTTATAAGACTCGTGGTCATCCTCCTTTTGTAACTTTGGCAAAAGCTTTGCCATTGCACTTGACATCTCAAATGCTTTGCATCCAGTCAAGTATAGATCTTTAATTTCAAAAGTACCCTCTTACAATTTCTCTATCACTATCTTTGCCTTCATCTCTAGCTTCCTTTCTAATAGTTCTGTAGCTGTTGTTGTAGATGGTCAGCATTCTTCTCCCAGGGCTATCAATAGTAGTGTTTCTCAGGGCTCTGTCCTATCTCCAGCTCACTTATTTCTCTTCATCGTTGGCCTTCTGTGCTGTACATTTAATCCTATTCACTTATATGATGATGATTCCACCCTTCACTTTTCCATTTGCTTCTCACAGGATCCATCTGAACAGTTACTTCAACAAACATGGGATGAGGCTATTGCACACTTAATGTGTGACTTGGCTCATATCTCTGATTGGGGTAAAAGTAATCTTGTTTTTAGTACATGAAAAACTTAGTCCTTACATATTTCGACCCGTTAGAAACAACCATAGGAATATCTTTTTTTTTTTTTTCTTTTTTTTTTTCCTAGCTTAGTCCTACATCATATCTGAACATACTTGGGGTTTCATTCTCTCGGCATTTCTCTTGGAAAGATCATATTACCTCTCGTGTAAAATCGGTTTACAAGAGATTGGGTGTGCTTATCTGATTCTTCGCCTTCTTTACCCATGCACAGCTTGCTGACTTTATTATACACTGGCTTTATTACTCACGGTGTAGAGTACACCTCTCATGAATGAGGACAATCAACACATTCGGCTTTTCTCAACACGGTGGAGTCAAAGGCATTCCGTCTCATTAACTCTCCTCTTCTTACTGGTCCCGTTTCTCCTCTATCTTTTCTATGCACTGTTGTATCTTTATCTCTATTCTGTTGCTACTTCAAAGGTCACTGCTTTTCTAAATTTTCTGCTTGCATCCCTCCACAACTACGTCGAGATTGCAACACCCGTCTAACAGCAGGGCAGTACTCCCAAGGTGAATGGAGAACTTATGATAGGGAGAGCTGAAGCACCCGTTTCATCAGCCCCAAGGACCACCTTCTGACTATCCCCCTCTGCTGAACTTTTTCAGTGATTCAGTAGCATAGAGAGCAGGCCAACATGCTCTCAAATGCAAGTTCCTCTAACTGTCAACAACAACCTACATATACATTGCACACTACATTTTCTGTTGAAAATTTTAAAAATAACATCTTCCCATCACCAAGCCTCGGAGTCCCCGCGGGGGGGGGGGGGACCATTAAAGCCTTCCACCATCGGCCCTCTCACGGTGATGACCAAGCAAGATGCGTGGAACCATTCTCTGATTCACTTCTTCATTTCTGCAATCGCAGCCTTTCCTCTTACTTTCACTCTGTTGAACAGCACCTCTCCTCTAAACCTCACCTTCTCTTCCTCACTGAGACTCAGCTGTCTGAGGTGACTGATAGCAAACCTTTCTTTGTATCCTCCAACTTTCTGTATACTCATTTCAAGGCTAAAGGTGGCTATTGTCCATATATATGCAGCAACATATCTTGCTCTCGTGTTCCTGAACATGAATCTTGTGAATTGTCATTCTCTGACTATATCTGTGCTGTTTACCTGTCCCATAATTCCACTGACTGAAAAATTCTTCGACTCTCTTACTTCTAAAATGAAACACATTCTATCAATTTCTACTCTCTCTGCACTCTCCATTCTAGGTGATTTCAATGCTCACCACCACCGTTAGCTCTCGTCTCCATTTAATGATCTACCTGGTGAACAAGCGTACATCTTTTCTATCGTTAATGACCAAAAGCACCATCTGCAGTGCCCTGCCCGTAACCCTGACCAACTTAAAGAGAGTTCGAACATACTTGACCTCTTCCTTACAACTAATCCTTCTGCTTACGCTGTTAATCTCTTTGCTCTGTTGGGCTCCTTTGATCACAACCATATCACCTTAACCTGTTACATCACTGTGATAATACCTGTGGACACTCCCAAGTATGGTCGGCTGTGGCACTTTGGGGCTGCTGATTTGGAGGCCCTGCAATATTACTTCTATGATTTTCTCTGGAATGATTATCTCTTCCATGGCTGAGAGCCGTCTGAGTGCCTTGCACATTATGGAGAATATTCTCTTGGCATGGAAGCATACATTAAGTTCTCATACACGTATTGGAGCAAACCCACCCCTGAATCTCATCTCTTTATGTTTTTGCCTGGAATCGTGCAAAGTCTGTTCCTTGCTTTGCTAAACATAATGTCATTCATACAAAATGCTCTGAACTCTCCAACTCAAATTCGTCCCGCTCCTTCTGGCTCCTTGCCGAAAACCTTTCTTGCAACCTTACTTTGTCATACTTTCTTTCTTTTTTTCCATTCTGATGGCGCTGGAGCTTTTTCTTCTACTGAGAAACCAAAACTCTGCACTCAGACTTTCTCCTCCAGTTCAACCTCAGACGATTCCGGTGCTGTTCCTCAATCACTTCCCTTCTCTGACTTCCCATGGCTGGCAATAAAATTTCTTCTCGATTTTTTTTTTTGCCAGCACCGACCTCAATAATAACAAGGCATATGGACCTGCTGGGGTCCCTCTTGTCCTCAAGAACTATGCTTCTGTGCTTAAACCCTGCCTAGGTAAACTCTTTGGCCTTTGGCTTTCAGAAATACCTTTCCTTCTTGCCGGAACTTTGAAGTTTGGTCTCATTCAGCCTGTCCCAAAGAACGGTGACCATTCCCAGCCCTCTAACTATCGCCCAGTTGCTTTAACATCCTGTATTTCAAAAGTTTGAAGTTTATTAATTAAAAAAACACATTTTAACGGACTTTTCCTATCACAACCTTCTTTCCAATCGTCAGTATGGGTTCCGCCAGGGACTCTTCATTGATGATCTTCCTGCATAGCTTTTAGACTTCTTGTCATTCTCCTTTCTGGACTTCAATGAAAGCTTTACCATTGCACTTGGCATCTCAAAGGCTTTCGATCGAGTCTGGCATAATTTTTTAAAATTCCAAACTACCCTCTTACGGTTTCTGTCCTTCCATCTGTGCCTTCATCTCCAGTGTCCTTTCTGGTGGTTCTATAGCTCCTGTTATAGACAGCTACTGTTCTCCTAGAGCTGTCAATAGTGGTGTTTCCAGGGGCTCTGTCGTATCACCAACATTCTTCCTTCTATTCATCAGAGTCCAATTAATCTGTACATCTTGTTCTATCCCTGAGTAAACTGATGACTCCACCCTTCACCTTTCTATTTTGCTTCCTGTAGCGTCCATCTCAGCAATTACTTCAACAAACAAGGTATGAGGGTATGGTACACCTAATGCCTAACTAGGCTGTTATGTCTGTTTGGGGTAAAATCAGTCTTATTGTTTGTAATATGTAAAAAAACACAGTTCTTACATCTTTAAAGAGAATTAAATCTGCCACATGAGTAGCCTCTAATTTTTGAAAATATCGAACTTAATTTTGCATCATTTTTAGACATACTTGGGGTATCATTACCTTGGAATTTACTCTGGAAAGATCATATTACCTCCCTCGGAAAATCTGCTTCCAAGAGATTAGGTGTGATAAACCGACTCCACTCCTTCTTTACTCCTACACTTTATAAACTGGTTTTATTCGCCCCTGTGTAGAGCACAACTCCTACGTGTGGGGAAGCTCCCCACATACATCTCTTCTCAACAAGGTGGAATCTACGGCTTATCGTATTTTAAACTCTATTCCTGTGACTGGCTGCTTTTAACCTCTGTATTTTCCCGGACTTCTGCATCTTTATCTCTTTTCTATCGCTGTATCAATGGTCACTGCTCCTCTGAACTATCTAACTGCATCTCTCCACCACTACGGCGGGACTGTAGCACTGGTCTGGCAACAGACTCTCACCTATTTTCTGTCCAGCTGTCTAATGCAAGAGTTAACTATTACTCCCAGTCTTTCATATATGCAACAGGTCAGCTCTGAATCTGTCTCCCTTTGTCTGTATATCCTACTGTGTATGATAACTTTCTTTCAAATGCAGTGTCCAGGCATCTTGCAATGAACGAATCTTGAATTATGCTCTCACTTAAGTTTCGCCATATAAATTGCGAACCTTTTTTTCGTCAGCATTATTAAGCTTCACCATATAAATGGTGAAGCTTTTTGTTTTCGTCATTGTTATTATTATTATTATTATTATTATTATTATTATTATTATTCGCCATATTGATGGCAAGGCTTCTTGATTTCGTCAATATTATTATTAAGGTGGCCATTTAAATGGCAAACTTTATGTTTTCCTTATTATTAGTATTAGTATTAGTATTAGTATTAAGCTTCGCCTTATAAATGGTGAAGCTTCTTGTTTTCGTAGCTGTTATTATTTTTCTTCGCACTTTTTCTCTTCAACATTGACAGTATTACATAGGATAGTACCCTAGAGTAACCCAGTTCCTTCTGTCAAATATAAATGACCTTGACCTATTTCCGAGGGTGGTATACTCATTTTTATTCAATAAGGGCATATTTAAAATTGAAATATCTCTGAAACTAATTGAGATACAGCTATTTTGTTGAAAATTCTGTGATAAAAACGTTTGCTGGATAATTTTGGCTTAATATTTTGCCATTTAGCCTACTGGACAGTACCGAATTCAAAAATGCTCAGTCTTTTCTTTGCAACCCGTTTATAGAAAACCACAAAAGTTTTAAAGCTTTAACTTTCCAGACATATAGCTGTCGTCCCTTTAATGATCTGAAACGAATATGGTTACACTTAATTATACAATTAGCCAGTTATTGAGACAAACGTAATATTTGCACATGCTTCCTTCACCACCCTTCTCTTCATGTTCCTTGTTGATGTTACGCAAGAAGTTACCTTAGGGTCTTCAGATCTTCTTTGCATTACACGCATACCATATGGCGAAGCTTGCTTTACGTGGCTACACAATAGGAGTAGGTAACTAATCATTACTGATTTTCTTTACACTTTTTTTCATCTATCTTGATGATTTTACACATGAAGGTACCCTAGGGTTGCTCATGTCCTTGTGCCAAGTATAAATGACCTTGATCTGTATTTGAAGGTGATATTCACATTAGCATTCTAAACACTGCATATTTGAAACTGAAATATGTCAGACTAAATGATATACAGCTGTTTGGTTCAAAATCTTATGGTAAAAATGTTTGCTGAATATTTTTGGTCAAATATTTTGCCATTTAGCCTAGTAGAAAGTCTCGAATTCAAACCGGTTTAGTTTTTTCTTTACAACACGTTTTAGAGAAAACTACAAAAGCTTTAAAGCTGTAACTTTCCAGATATTCAATTGTGGTCCCTCGTATGATTTGAAAGGAATATGGTTACAGTTAAGCATACAGTTAGCCAGTTATTGAGGCAAACCTAACATTTATACATGCGCTCTTTGACACCTTTTGTCTTCAGATCCGTTGTTGGTGTTACACAAGAGGTTACCTTAGAGTCTTCAGCTCTTGTTTATGTAACACATGCTGTACACTCGACCTGGCAAATCCTTCATATTGTTGCCAAACAACAAATGTAGGTTTTTTTATACTCCTTTTGCGGGAACGATTTTGCAGGCTGTCGGACTAGGGTTCTTTCTTTCTTGCGTTAAAATAATAATAATAATACATTTCTGCAGAACTCTCTTCTGGAAGAATTAATCGTTGCTCACAACTCTTCATGATGCAATAGGTCAGCTTAGGAAATGTCTTCCTCTGTCTGTATTTCCTAATATTTATGACCTGCAGTCTTTTAATCGCAGTGTGTTTGTTAATTGATCGCGAAATGAACGGATTTTGAAAATGTCTTTCTGTTATATTTTTATGTTTTATTAGAGAGAAAAATTTGCAGACATCTAGCCTTTGGTTCCATCTTCCTTGAAACACACACACACACACACACACACACACACACACACACACACACACACATCTACCTCTCTACTGTCTATACATCTAGAGAGATAATAATGCTCAACCGTTTCTCATGCGAGGCAGGGGGTATGATTTAAGACGTTTTGTTTGAAGATATCTAGAGGTTGATAGCACTGAGTGGTTTGCTGCAGGAACTTGGCGCTTGCCCACATTTCAGTGGTGTCTGACTTGAACTAAACTAGAAGCAAATTGTCCTTTGTTCATGTGGTTTGCAGATCCGTAGAATGTACAACATAATATTTGCTTCCAACTTTTCGCATAGGTGAGGCACTGTGTGTGTGTGTGTGTGCGGGGGGGGGGAGGTTAGGGAGTAAGAGGCACAGCTGCGTCCTGACTCCTATAAGTACTTTCCTTTGTAAAATATATACATGTTAATGCGAGTTTGTCTTATGAAATTGTGCATCGAGTTTGTGGAGGAATTTCTTTTGGTAGATTATTGAAGCAAGATGGATATAAATAATACTTACGAAAAATGGGGCACATAATTATGTCCAACACTAAAGTAGGAGTGGCTCTGAGTCTAGCAATAAAAATGTAAGTAGTAAACCCATAATCCTGTGCAGTTCCTTATTTTTCCCCCCTTCCATTCTCCAGAATGATTTCAAGTCTAATGCATCCAACATGGGGAAGTCAAATTTTTTAGTGTTTATTCTGATATAGTTTTCAAATGTACATTAGTGGGTAAGAAAGCAGGAATTACGTGATTCTTAGCAATCATCACCCATACACCCCCACCCCCTTTCACGTTGGTTGAAAACCAACGTCTTTCTTCCACCTAGTGGCTTTATCACACACACACACACACACACACACACACACACACACACACAGAATACACATGTGAGAACATAAAGGAACTAAGCCAAGCCCTGCTGTTCATTTAACCTGCGGCGTCCCGTCGACGTACTTCCACGTCCTCACGTTTTGTCACTGCCAATCCCGTTGACGTACTTCAACTTCCTGCAATTGCAAGGTTCATAATTTCCACAATTTTCAAAATTCGCGCGAGATTTTCGATTCGCCCACCTACCCAAGCCTCCCCTGCCTGTCGCCAGGCGGGCAGCGTCCCAGACCCCGTGTTACCCGCGCTCGCCCTTGTCTCGGTCACGCACCTGTTAGCAGTGACCCAGGTCAGACATGGCGCGTAAAGGTCTCTCAGACGACGAAATACAATCCGCCCTGGATGCCTTCACTGGAGATAGTGATTCTCCACTTGATGATGATGTGGTGGATCGAGATTATGTGCAGCCTGAGGAGGAAATAACAAGCAGTGATGAGTAGGTCCCTTCGCCCCGGAAAAAGCGGTATGTCACGTATCGTAAGGCAAGGGAAGGCCAGCCTGCACCCAAAACACCTCTCTCTCTAGGGGATGGACCTATGTCCATCCCCTAGAGAGAGATTCTGATGAGGACAAGGATGAGGACGATGACGAGGACGGCGGCTTAGGACGTGATGTTGCCTCGTGGTTGGGGAAGGAAAAAATCTCACCCCGAGGATCGAAGGTGGGGCGAGAAGGCAAATAAAGTATGGCCTAGTGTTTTGTCCGGGGAAGGCGAAAGTGGTGTGGTGGGAGTGCTGGGTGAAAGGGAAAGTGGTGTGGCGGGAGCGAGGGGTGAAAGGGAAAGTGGTGTGGCGGGAGTGCGGGGTGAAAGGGAAAGTGGTGTGAGGGAGGCAGCACGAGCACGTGGTGCACGTAGGCCTAGGGGAGAGGAGGTGGAGCCACTCCCCAGCACGTCTTTCGCCATACAATATTCCCAAACTTCCTCCCCACAGCCCCAGGATGTGGGGAAAGGAAGAAAAGGGAAGGGAAAGGGTAAAGGAAAAGGGAGAGGGAAGAGAAGTGCAAGTGATGAAAGGCGCCGCTCTCCACCCCCCCCACCACCACCAATGTTGCGTTGTGCCTTCAGCCATGTTTCAGAGAGTACCATAACTTCCTACACTACTGAAACTGTGTGGGATGGCGATATGACGCTCAGTATAATGGTAAGGCCAGTCAGTATGTGCTAAGTCTTATATAAACTTGAAATGGGTGTAATGTTTGCAGGAAAGTAATGTATAAGTTGAGAAATAGTGTAAGTTGAACGAAGCGATATCAAAACTACACCCACTGTATAAATCTGCGAAAATATGACGCTCAGTATAACACTCTGGTCAGTAAATATGTGATAGCAAGAATATAAAGTGGAAACGGGTGTAATGTTAGCAGGAAAGTAATGTATAAGTTGAAAAATAGTGTAAGTTGTAACAATTGATGTCACGAGTACACCCACTGTGTAAATCTGCGAAAATATTACGCTCAGTAGAACATTCTGGTCTGTAAGTATGTGATAGGAATGATATAAAGTGGAAAAGGGTGTAATGTTAGTAGGAAAGTAATTTATAAGTTGAATACTAGTGTCAGATGAAACAAATGATATCGCGATAACACTCACTGTGTAAATATCCGATAATATGACGCTCAGTAGAATAGTAAGGTCTCCAATTATGTGATAGCAATTATATCAAGTGGAAACATGTGTAATGTTAGTGGAGAAGTATTATATAAGTACAAAAATAGGTTGTAAGTTGAAATAATAGTCATAGCGGCTTCACCCTCTGTGTTATTATGCGCTATTATTACGCTAAAGATTATCGTAAGGCCTGAAACTATCTCAAAACAGTTCTCTAAAGTGGAAAAGTGTATAATGTTATTAGGAAAGTATTATGTAAGTTGAAAAAAAACAATACGAGTTGAAACAACAGTCACAGCGAGTTCACTCACTACATAAATAAGCGCTAACATTACGCTAAATGTTATCGAAAGGCCTGTGAATATGTAAAAACAGTTCAATAAAATGTAAAATGGTATAATGTTATTGGAGATGTATTATGTAAGTAGAAAAAATGATATGTATCATGATTCAGGAATGTTAGTGATTCATTGTGACCAGTCTGCCCGATTTTGCTCGGTTCGCACGATGGTACAATGCTTATTTCAGCTTTATTTTTGTATAAATTCCAATTTACTCTTGTATCACATGTTTTTATGTTTGTAATAAATACATATCTACTTACTTTCATTGGTTTCCCAGACTTATAATACCATAGAAAATGTGAGAGCCTCAGACCACCTACAGAGAACACGGTACCAGGTGTGACGAAGGTATACCTGTTTAGGCAACTTATGGACCATGGTGAACACTTTCTTCGTGATTGACCATTGTTTCTGACCAAAAGCGAAAGTTTTAGCAAAAAAAATTTGGGTCCAAAAATGGTCGGGACTGGGGGGTACCAGTGGTGAAAAAGTGGTCGGGACGGGGCTGGTTAACTGATTATTATTATTATTATTCGTGGCGGGTTTGCCGTCTGTATCCGTCCGTGGAATACTGATGAAAGAGTTAAAGGTCGGAATAGGAGGCAAACTGAATTGTCAGGACTTTGTTTCATTCTTGCTGGTAAAGCTGCTTCAGTGTATTATACTTTGTTTTATCTACATCAGTTCACTACATTATTTCATTGCAGCATTAATAATAGGTGTCTTACAGTATCTTCATGTAATACTCACTGATGGTCCCCTCCCTGGGGGTAGGGGGGTTTTTCAAGAATACTCCCCCAGTATCCCTGCTTGTCGTAAAAGGCGACTAAAAGGGTTGGCGGAGGGTTAGTGCCCCTCCCCGGAAAACAACTAACTAATAAAACAAACAAGAAGCCTCGGACAAGGACTGACCAAACGATGACGACCCAGGACCGGACAAAGGACTTGGTAATGGGTACATGGAATGTAAGAGGAGCGATTGATGAGGTGAAAGAGATTGTCCAGGAGCTTGAGGGTGAGAAAGTGGATGTATGTGGAATAACTGAAACAAAATGGAGAGGAGCAAGTGTGAGAGAATGGGAGTATGGATGGGATATATGTGCAGGAGTAGGTGAGAATGAGAGGGCAAAGGAAGGAGTATGTACAGTTATGAGTAAAAGATGGAAGAAGAGCATAAGACAGTATGGATCAATTGGGTCAAGGATTGTGTGGATAAAGTTGAAAGTTGGAATACAAATGTGGGCGATTGTGTGTGTGTATGCGCCAATGCAAGATCGTGCTAGAAGAGTGAGAGAAGAGTTCTGGACAAATGTAGAAGTGTGCATGGAAAAGTTTGGAAGGAATGAGAGAGTGTTTTTGATCGGTGATATGAATGGTAAAGTAGGGAATATGAAGGTGGATGGAATAGTTGGTGAGTGGGGGGTGCCTGCTGCGATAGATGAGAATGGGAGTGCATTAGTGGACATTTGTGCTGGGAAGGGGTTGGTGATAGCCAATACCCTCTTCAGGCATAAAATGATCCACAGGCATACATAGCGAGTGATGAGAAGGGTGGGTGGTGGACTGAATGAAAGGAAGGCAATGATTGATTATGTGTGTGTGGATGAAAGGATGCGAAGATGTGTAATGGATGCAAGAGCTTATAGATGTTGGGAGAGTGGACTTTCTGACCACTACTTGGTGGTGGCCAGAATTAGGATTCAAGTAAGATGAAGGAATAGAAGAAGGGAAAGACGAGAGGAAGGAGTAGTTGCAAGGAGAGTGGAAAGGTTACAAGAGGATGAGGAAAAGGCAGAGTATAAGAGAGAAGTGGAGGAACGATTGAGCAAATATGAATTGGAGCAGATGGGAGACGTGGAAGGTGTGTGTAGGATATTTACAGAAGAAATATGTGCAGCATGTGATGTGGTGTGTGGGAGGAAGAGAAGACGGAGGCAATGATTGATTATGTGTGTGTGGATGTAATGCAAGGAACAGCCTGGTGGACTGAAGAGGTGAGACAGGCTGTGGCACAAAAGAAGAAAGCATACAATGAATGGATGAGAAATAGGGGCGTGGAAGAAGTTGAGAGGCGGAAGAGAGCGTTATATGTAGAAAGAAAGAGAGAGGTGAAAAGATTAGTAAGAGAGAGTAAGAAGAGAGTGGATGAGGAATTTGGAAGGAATTTGAGTGTAAAGTGGAGGGACTGTAAGAAAATGTTCTGGAAAGAGGTGAAAAGAGTAAGACAGGGTGGAAGTGAAGTTAGCAGGGGAGTGAAAGATAAAAATGGTAGATTACTAGTGGAGAAGGGAGAAAAAGTGAGCAGATGGAGAGAACACTTTAAGGAATTGTTGAACATAGAGGATGGATGTAATGGGAGTATAAGTGGATGGGGAATGGCTGGGAGAAGGAGAGAGGTGAGAAGACTGGAAGAAATCAGTAGCATAGAAGTGGTGGAAGCAATGAAGAAAGTTAAATCGGGGATAGCCCCAGGAATTGATGGAGTGTGTGGTGAAATGCTGAAGCATGGGGGAGAGATAGTAGTAGAATGGATGTGGAAGATGTGCAGATTGGCCTGGGAGGATGGTAGAGTCCCGGAGGATTGGAAGTCAGGTATAATTATTCCCTTGTACAAAGGAAAAGGGGAAAAAGAAGTGTGTGGTAATCATAGGGGCATTTGTCTTCTTAGTATAATAGGAAAAGTGTATGGTAGGATACTGATTGACAGAGTTAGAGAAAGAACAGAGAAATTAGTTGGAGAAGAACACGGAGGCTTTAGGAAGGGAAGAGGTTGTGTGGATCAGATATTCATTCTTAGATCTTTAGTGGAAAAGTTTCTTGAGAAGGGAAAGAAGTTGTATGTGGCTTTCATGGACTTGGAGAAAGCATATGACAGTGTCGATAGACAAAGTTTGAGGAAAGTATTAAGAATATATGGAGTAGATGGGAAGTTATTGAATGCTGTGAAGAATATGTATGTTGGTGCTAAGGCTGCAGTGCGTGTGAATGGTGAACTGAGTGAATTTTTCTCTTTGAAGGTTGGGTTGAAACAGGGATGTGTCATGTCTCCAAGGTTGTTCAATCTGTACATGGATGGGGTAATAAAAGAGGTACAAGGTAGGGTTGTGGATGTTGGAGTGGCCCTGGTGAGAGAGGGTAGCATTTGGAAACTTCCTGTACTGTTGTTTGCAGATGATACTGTGTTGTTGAGTGAAGACGAAGGGGAGCTGCAAGGCTTAGTGGATGAGTTTGGGAGAGTGTATAAGAAACGGAATCTAAATGTGAATGTTGGGAAGAGTAAAGTGATGGTCTTTGAGAGAGGTGAAGTCAGTGAATGCACAGCGAGGTTGGATGGTGAGGAATTGGAAAATGTGAGTACGTTTAAGTACTTGGGTAGTGTGATGAGTAAGGATGGAGGTTTAGAGGGTGAAGTGCTTGAAAGGGTACAGCATTGAAGAAAGATTGCTGGTTCCTTGAAAGCAGTAATAAGAAACAGGGAAGTGAGCATGGAAGTGAAAGTTACTACATGACAGTATTGTGATACCAACTCTAACGTATGGAAGTGAAGCTTGGACGTTGTTGGAAGGACACAAGTCAGGAGAGCAGTGGAAATGAGTTATTTAAGAGGAGCCTGTGTAGTCACCTGGAAAGACAGGCTGACAAATGAGGATATAAAGGAGCGTTGTGGTGTGGATGTGGATGTGATAGGATGCGTTAGGAGGAATACACTGAGGTGGTTTGGCCATGTGGAGAGGATGGAGGGTGAAAGACTGACGAAGAGAGTGTATGTGAGTGAGGTGGAGAGGGAAAGAGGGAGGGGGAGGCCGAGGATGAGATGGAGGGATGGGGTGGAGAGGTATATGAGAGAGGGAGGTGTGAGTTGGGAGCAGGGCAGTGAAATGGCGGGGGACAGGGCGTCGTGGAGGCGATTTGTTTGTGGCCACCCCGAACGTGATTGAGGCGTTTGGCAATATATATATATATATATATATATATATATATATATATATATATATATATATATATATATATATATATATATATATATAGCGTTGCACCCCACCGTGAGGCTGCCAATTAAACACTAACGTCTCAAACGAACAGTGCGAACATACCGTACACTATAGACACCCTATAGGGTCTCTAATACGGTACGGTGAATGGGCCGACCAAAGTTTCCGGTTAGTGAGTATTTCATATACTAACAACTCGGTATTTCATTTGGTTTGGATTATGCAAAATTCTACAAATTAATCATAATTTCATAAAAGAAGGTCATTTTATATCTAATTTAATAGTAATTATCTAAAAGCGGGACATTTTAGTCACAATTTAAAAAGCGGGACAGACGTCAAAAAGGCTGGACTGTCCTGCCTAAAAGCGGGACTCTGGTCACCTTACAGTAGCTGCATATTTATTCTCAATAAACGATTCATACATGCTGCATAGGCTACTTTTCATAAATATTTGGAGATAATTAGAATATGTTAATTATTAAGTATATTTTATGCTCATCTTAGCCAGCGTAAGAACTATGGTGGACAGTAGTGTCTGATTTACCGAATATAACACCCATGGTTTACAAATGATTAAGTTAGTGAGTCCTATGACTGCTTCGGTTCGTTCATGCTATCTCCTGATATTTCTATTCACCACTGAACTCTCATTCACAATCGGATGTGATAAATGGAGAGGTAAAATCACTTCTGACGACACATCTTTCGTAATTTGAATAAAATCGCCAGTCAGGAGCAGGAGTAAACAGAAATGACGTCTCTCAGTTTCAGGTTAATTAGGCACAAATCGGAATCATGAAATGCAAAAGCAATGTTCATTCAGAACAAAAATCACTGATTGCAATAACTGGTTACTTCGCTCAGCATTAAAAACATATTTTGCAATGAAATTATTCACAGTGTTTCACCAATTCCTAGAACTACCGGACTTTTTTCTTGTCTTCTTTTACGATCTTAATACTGGTTACCATATCAAGTAAATATCTGAAAGTGCTTGACTTACAACAAATAATTAATTACCGGCGAAAATAGATTAAATACAGATAGCTAAGCATTTCCTGATCTAGTTACTTGAGAGCAAAGTCCACAGGCAGAGGTGTATCCCCTTCTGTTGACGTGCGTGTTCATATTGCTGGATGATATAATTATGGCGATTAACACTTAAATCTGAGGGGTACTCAACTAATGAAGAAAGATAACAGCCTTTTAGCCATCCTCAGCAAGCCGCGGAAACTGAGATCTGCTGAGACATGGCGGTTAGTCTTTTTGGAAGGTTACTTGCGTCAGGATTAGCGAAACTGTAATAGGTTTCCCATGAGCTGAATGAAATCATCTGATGACGAGATGGATATAAAAAATGAAGCGGCAGGAGTAGGTACTCACCGGAGGAGGGTGTATGAGGCTGGAGGAGTGGCGGCAGAATGAACAGCTGCAAGAGAGAGAGAGAGAGAGAGCGCGCGCGCGTGTGTCCTTGCTCCACCAATCAGCACACGGTGGGTTAGTCTCACAATTTTCATAAGCAAGATATTTTCGCCAAAGCTTCAGACTGATGTGGTATGTTTGAGAGTATATACATATATTTATATTTATAATATTTGATACAGAATTCGGTAAAGGTTTAATATTACAAAGTTTCGTCAGATCTTCAAAGACCACCGAATCACTTAACAAGACAATTTACCTTTTGATTACAACCTGTAATTCAGTACAAGACCATTGGTACTTCACACGCATCACAGGAAACTTCTCTCCAGGATACATACATGGTAACGCTAAAACTCAAAAGCCTGACCACCCACCCCACCCTATAATATCTCACGTTTCCAGAATAGCAACAAATTCATTTCTCCAGTCAACATGACGAAGTACCAAGAACTAATTAATCCTGCGAAGCAGGATGGTATCCCGCAACGCACCCTATGCCGTTGGGTGAGATACAGACTCTGTGTGTGTGTGTGTGTGTGTGTGTGTGTGTGTGTGTGTGTGTGTGTGTGTGTGTGTGTGTGTGTGTGTGTGTGTGTGTGCTTTAATTCCTCTTATGTTACTTGATGGATTTAAATGAAACTTTCAAGTGAGTTCGCTGGGAAGGTGTTCCACTATTTGCACTTTTCCAACCATGATTTATTAGAGGTATTTCCCCTCACCATAGTGATAATTATCAAAAATAGTGAAAAGAGGGCAAAAATGGCTCGCATTTTGGTGTATGTTGTACACGTAAAGTGGATTCTCATTCGTAATGCGTTATTTGGGTAGTGTGGTCCACCAATGTTTCATGGAAGTCAGCTCACCTCCCAAAAATGAAGACGATCAGAATTGCTGGAAACTGAAAGTATGGATTCTGTGCAATCTGCAGACATGGCGCAGGACTGGGTATGCAGTTGGCAGGCTTTCTTTGAATACACAGGAAGAAATTGCACATCTTCTATTTATCTATCTATTGCTAGACTCCTTAATCCCGTAAGGGATGGCCACAAACAAATCACCTCCATGTCGCTTTGTCCCCCGCCATTTCACTGCCCTACTCCCAGCTCACACACCCCTCTCTTATATACCTCTCCGCTCCATCCCTCCATCTCATCCTTGGCCTCCCCCTCCCTCTCCCCCCCCTCCACCTCACTCACATACACTCTCCTGGTCAATCTCTCACTCTCCATCCTCTCCACATGGCCAAACCACCTTAATGTGTTTCTCCTAACGCTTCCTATCACATCCACATCCAAACCACAACATTCCTTCACTTCCTCATTTATCAGCCTGTCTCTCCATGTCACTCCACATACTCGTCTCAGATAACCCATTTCTGCTGCTCTAACTCTTGACTTCTGTCCCTCCAACAAGGTCCAAGCTTCACTTCCATACGTTAGAGTTCGTATCACAATACTGTCATGTAGTAGATTTTTCACGTCCATGCTCACTTTCCTGTTTCTTATCACTGCTTTCAAGGAACCAGCAACCTTTCTTCCCTGCTGAACCCTTTCAAGCACTTCACCCTCTAAACTTCCATCCTTACTCATCACACTACCCAAGTACTTAAACGCACTCACATTCTCCATTTCCTCCCCACCCAGTCTCACTGTACATTCACTGACTACTTCTCTCGAAGACCACCATTTTATTCTTCCCTACATTCACCTTTAGATTCCGTTTCGTACATACTCTTCCATACTCATCCAACAAGCCTTGCACCTCCCCTTCGTCTTCACTTAACAACACAGTATCATCTGCAAACAACAGTACAGGGAGTTTCCAAACACTGCCCTCTCTCACTAGGGCCACTCCAATATCCACTGCCCTACTTGTATCTCTTTTATACCCCATCCATATACTGATTAAACAACCACGGAGACATGACACATCCTTGTTTCAATCCAACCTTCAAATAGAAAAATTCATTCTGTTCACTATCCACACGCACTGCAGCCTTAGCACCTTCATACATACTCTTCACGGCCTTTAACAACTTCCCATCTGCTCCATATATTCTTAATACTTTCCATAATCCTTGTCTATGCACCCTGCCATATGCTTTCTCCAAATCCATGAAGGCTGATTACAATCTCTTTCCCTTCTCTAGAAACTTTTCCACTAAAGATCTCAGAATAAATAGCTGATCTACACAATCCCTTCCCTTCCTAAAACCTCCCTGTTCTTCCCCAACCCTCTGTTATTTCCCTTATTGTCAATAAGTATCCTACCATATACTTTTCCTGTTACACTAAGAAGGCAAACGCCTCTATGATCACCGCAGACTTCTTTTTCCTCTTTCCCTTTGTACAGTGGAATAATTATACTTGACTTACAACCCTCCAGGACTCTACTCTCTTCTTTTGCACAGGGGAATAATTATACCTGACTTCCAACCCTCCTGGACTGTGCCTCCTTCCAGGCCAATCTGCACATCTTCCACATCTATTCTATTACTCTCTCTCCCCCATGCTTCAGCAACTCCACACACTCCATCAATTCCTGGGGCTTTCCCCATTTTTACTTTTTTCATTGCTTCCACAACTTCCATCCTACTCATTTCTTCCTCTCTTCTCACATTCCTCTTTCTCTCAGCCATTCCCCAGCCACTAATACTTGCATTACTTTTATTCTCTATGTTAAACACTTCATTAAAGTGTTCTCTCCATCTCACTTTTTCTCCCTTCCCCACTGGTAATCTATCATTTTTATTTTTGACTCCCCAACTAACTTCTTTGGCACCCTGTCTAACTCTCCTTACCTCTTTCCAGAACATTTTCTTACATTCCCTCCACTTTACACTCAAATTCCTTCCAAATTCCTCATCCACTCTCTTCTTACTGTCTCTTACTAATCTATTCACCTCTCTCTTCCTCTCTACATATAACTCTCTCTTCCATCTCTCAACTTTTTCCACGCCCGTTTCTCATCCACTCACCATATGCTTTCTTCTGTTGTGCCACAGCCTCTCTCACCTCTTCAGTCCACCATGCTGTTCCCTGCATCTCCTTTCGTCTTCTCATCACCCCACACACCACCTCACATGCTGCACAGATTTCTTCTGTGAATATCTTGCACACATCTTCCACGTCCCCCATCTGCTCCAATCAATATTTACCCAATCGCTTCTTCACTTCCCTCTTATATTCTGCCTTTTTTCCATCCTCTTGTAACTTTTCTACCCTCCTTGTATGAACTACTTCCTCCCGTCCTTCCCTTCTATTTCTCCATTTTGTTTGGGCTTTGATCCTGACCACCACCAAGTGGTTGTCCGAAAGTCCACTCCCCCAACTTCTGTATACTTTTACATTCATTACACACCTTCTCATCCTTTCATCCACACACACATAATTAATCATTGCCTTCCGTTCATTCAGTTCGCCATCCACCCTACTCATCACTTGCCACGTATACCTATGGATCATTTTGTGCCTGAAGAGGGTATTAACTATCATCAACCCCCTCCCGGCACAAATGTCCCCTAATGCACTGCCATTCTCGTCCACCTCTGCAGGCACACTCCACTCACCAACTACTTCATCCACCTTCACATTCCCTACTTTTCCATTCATATGTCCAATCAAAAACATTCTCATTCCTTTCAAACTCTTCCAAGCACGCTTCCACATTTGTCCAGAACTTTTCTCTCAACCTGCTTGCACGATCTTGCGTTGGCACATACACGCACACAGTCGCCCACATTTGTAGTCCAACTTTCACTCTTACCCACACAATCCTTGAGTCAACTGATCCATACTCTTTTATCTTCTCCTTCTATCTGTTACTCACAACAATACACACTCCTTCTTTTGTCCTCTCGTTCTCATCTACTCCCTCGCATATACCCCATCCATACTCCCATTCTCTCACCTTCTCACCTCTCCATTTAGTTTCATTTAACTCACATTCATCCACTTTCACACCGTCAAGCAGCTGTATAATCTCTCTTTCTTTCCTCTCATCATTTGCACCCCCTACATTTCATGTAGCTATCCGTACCTCATCTTTACTGATATTACGTACTACACGACCAGATGGTATTTTAGCTTCGCTAGGCGTGGAGTCTCTTCACCAATGTGTCAGTCTGTTGTACCCTACACTCTTTCAGTAATAATTTTACATGTTTCGCACACATCTTTAATGAGCAGATATCTGACTGCTATTTATAGGGCTAGGTGGCGGGAGAACAATAACAGAGAGAGAGCGGAGACAAGTACACAGAGAATCTGGAACATTAAAACAAGGACTATGTGACACTTTGTATCCCTTTCTGTCCCTATTCCCTCCCGGACTAAAAGGAAAACCATTCCACACACTGAGGTTCCAAACACAGATACGTTTTCTACTTTGCTATTACTAACTTTGAACAAGATAGTTACATTACTTTAGCAACACTAATGGAAAAAAAGCCACTCAATACATAGAGATTTAACTCAGTTACATGTAATTACAAATACATTAAATGTATATTAATGACTCACTTTTGAGTATGGTATATTGACTTGAATTCCTACTTACTAAATGAATAACCACTGTAATATCCCCACAACTGGTGGCTAGCATTAATTTTTGCTGGATATCGAGCAGAAGTTAATAGGCATTTTTAATTTACGTTTATACATGTGAAATTCCCTTGTCTTGTACACCCACAATCTCCCCTAATTCTCACCAGCCACTACTCACCAATATCCTTCTGTACAGTAGTCCATATGTGACCGTCCGCTTCTCTCAGCAGAACTGCTGTGCCCCTGAAACTCTCCCCGAGTCTGTCCCATCTGTCAGCTACCTAATACTGTTCTCTGCTTGGTTACCCTTATGACTCGGCTTATATATAGTTCCTGGAACTCATTCTTTCCCCTTACTCGAGTTCGTCCATCTCAATACTTGAATCACTTATACTTTAATACTGATGATACACTTACGGGTACATTTCTCATAAACTCTTAGCATTTAGGGCTACCTTTCTCGTGACCTCTTACGAAAATGAATGATATTTTTAGGGGTATATTTTTGGTGACCTGTCACTAAAATTAATTATTCACTTCAGCAGTACTCTCTGCCATAATCCCTGCTTTTTCACTCCATACCCCACAAATGATCCTTGGTACTTCACAAGAATCAGACCTAAGTTAAAAGTCTCGAGTACCTTCACATTTTTTACTGTCCACCATTATTTTTACTTATTATTTTCCTCTCTCTTCTGTGATTTCACTTGTCCCCCAACATCTCTAAGTCTTTCTGTAGCTTTCCATGCTTCCTGTGCTTTTGGTCTAATCTCCTAATGATGCCTACTTTTAACAGATTTTTATGCTAGTTTCAGCATCTTGCAACACTCTGAATGACAGTTTTTATCCGCTTCTCCATTTTCTTCTCCTTCATTTCTTTATTCTTCATTGCCATCGCCAGGTCCTACACCGAGATTAATGGGTGTGTTAGTTAGGCACGGAGGTAGAGGAAAAGACTGGCTCATTTGTTAACCCGTTTTGTAAGCTCTTGCCTCACACATGCTCCTTCGGCAGGGTCAGGATCACTAACATTTTCCAGTTTTTGGCTGTCCCAACATTCCCTCCGTCCCTTTCCTTCACCACGTCCCCTAGGCACAGCAGTGTAGTCCCGGGCCACATGTATAGGACCCTGTAATGACAAGAATGTAGAGATGTCTACCCTGTGTTGTAAATGCCCAAATGATGGCGGTGAGCGACGACAGCAGTGTCTGTATAACCAGCACTTGTAGGCTAAGTAGGAAGTAAGAAGCATAATTATAAGACCTAAAAGAACATACACATAAACACTCAGAGTGACGGCTGGGTTGATTTGTGTGAGGGCTCGAGGAGGAAGAGTTTTGATTCAAAATGCAGTAAATAATCCAGATACAAGGGTACAAATAAATAATTCTGGGGGAAAATCTCAGGAAGTAATTGATTGCATCAAACTCAAGAGAGTACCATGTTAAACTGTAACATATGAGGGAGTACAGACAGTTCGGTGTCCTTGGTGAGAGTTGCAAAAGTCAGAAGTGTGACTCACTATGGGCATTACAGCCGTCACCCAGGACCAGAATACCTTGAACAATGTAAATAGTCCTAGCAGTATCAATGACAGCACAATTGAGAGTAAATTGCATAAGATTATTCGTAAAGAAACAACATTGATCATTATCTCTAACAAACGCAAGGGGAAAGCTTTGTATAATTCTTATGGTACATACAGTATATATATATATATATATATATATATATCTATATATATATATATATATATATATATATATAACCAGTGTCGCATACAATAAACTATGCTTGCACCCAGTCGGCTTGCGCGGGCCGATTACACTTGGTTCACAGACTACAGTACACACACATCCAAAGCCACTCCAACACTACAATTACACTAACAAGCACTTCTCACCCTACATACAGTACAATCTCTACTAGACAGCCTAAGCCACTTGGTAGAGATACATTGGCTGTATCGTCCCGACTTCGGTCGGGATAGGCCGGTCCTGCAGTGGATGCTCAAACGGCTGATGATGATGATGATGATGATGATGATGATATATATATATATATATATATATATATATATATATATATATATATATATATATATATATATATATATATATACAAGAAAGGACTTTGCGTCTCAATTTTGTATATATATATATATATATATATATATATATATATATATATATATATACAAAATTGAGACGCAAAGTCCTTTCTTGATCTCAACACAGGACCTTGCGGCTGACAAGCAAGTAATTTTTGGTGGGTACTAGACTGAATGAACTCATCCAACAGTATACGATTTTCACTTAGTACAATAAATTTGGCAGAGGGGACACTCTGTACAAAAATATTTGTCGTAGGGACTTTATAAGGCAATAAAGTGACTCAGAAGACATCAGAATTATCTGCCGAACCATCGTGAACAGGAATTAGCAGGTAGAAGCACACTGAGGAGGGGGTCTGGCGAGGTACTATTATGAGTTCATGGTATTATCAGCCAAGAAAATGTCTTCGTCCCGAACCCAGTAAATTTTTGAACAGATAAGTGGAAGCAGCAAGGATAGCTTCACAAATCTGGTAACTGTGTCAGACCAGACGGTGGTGGAGTGAGTGGACTGGGAGTGGGGGTGGGGTAGTGGAGGGTGTGTGTGCTCTCATGTTTTATATATCCAGCATTACCGTAGGGTGGAAACTGTTGGGAATAACATACTGGGTAATAGGGTTATAGTCAATTCTTATCACTATTATGTCGCTCAGTGTCTACATATGCATCATCATGAGTTTACATGTGATCAAAATATACTGCAGTTTCATATACATGGGTTGTCATGCCTAATTCATCTTTGATACTTGGAATACTTCAGAGGACGGAATAGCGATGGAATACGTCTCATGACGAGTGTTTGGAATTTAATGAAACGTCATGATTGTGATAATATTAAACAGCGTTTATTAGTGACAACATGAATCTCCCTTCTATTTCCTGTCGCCCAATATAGATAACTGAGTGACTGTGAAGGTATGACTATATGCTGGTGGGTGTATACCTTGGTGTAATCACCGTGTGTAACACCTGTGGCCAGGTTTCCCTCACCCCTTTTTCAAAACATAAACTACTTGTGGAAAGAAATGCTTTTCTCGTTAATACTTTGAAGGCACCGCATGCCTCTGTACCACACCACACATGGTATGTAATATATCCCGTCATGTTCAGAAGGTAAACATGCAGTAAAAACACAGCTGTTTGTTCTTTATTCCCATGTTATATGGCTAGTTGATGCCCGGCGGAGGGGGTGTGGCAGGAAGGTGGGGAGGGGGCCGGGGAGCACCTCGTCATTTCTGCTAACGCTTCCATGCCCACGCTTTGTAGGCATTATTTCAGGTTAGCGATACATTTCAGTATTTACAAGTATTAAATCAGGTGTATTATCACCTTGAGCACCTTTACTGTGCGGTGTCTTGCTAGACTACACTGCCAAAAAAAATTACAGGTTACACTGCCAATAATAATTACAGCACACACATCCTCCACTACCCCACCTCCACCCCTAATCCACTCACCCCACAACCGTCTGGTCTGACACAGTTACCAGACTTGTGATGTTATCCCTGCTGCTTCCAATTATCTGTTTGAATATTTACGGGATTCGGAACGAAGACTAAATCTAAATTTCCAGCAATAATGTATTTGGCACAATATCTACACTCAGGCGAACCTGCGCCATGCTTTGAAGACCTAACTTCATCCCCATATGATCGGCAACGTTATCCGACAAAGCTAACGGAAGATTACGAAAAACTTCGAAGATGCCAACTTCGCATTAGAAATGCAAGGTTCTGATAGAGAAAAGTCTTAAATATGGCGTGCGAAATATTAGCTGCATTCTTCAATTTGATAAGTGCAGCCTGCATATGAGACATATCCCTAATGGTAACATATAATAATTAAGAGTGAACATTCAGTACTTGCTCTTTTTCAGACTTTTTTTTTTTATCTGGTTCAAACTGAGATGAATTTTGTCTACTTGGTTCTGAGTTGCAGTACTAATTAAAGTATTGGCAATACCGCCAAGATCAATCTTACCTCTGGGTCTACGACTGGTCAGTGGTTCATCTGACATCAAATACTCGAGTCTTTTAAATCCTCAAATCTAAAATCAGACTCATGTTAGAATGAAGCTAAAGTTTTCACCAGTGATGATAGAAAGAAGGACAAATTGTTCATGTGATCTATTTTCCATCTAACTGAATCAACAAGATATTGTGCATTAATAAAGGGGTTTGTACAATTCATCTAGTATTAACGTATTAGGGATCACATAATGATTTTCTGTTAACATAAACTTGGAGACTGGAGAACAGATGAGGCCTGTTGGAGCAGGGTACGTAATACGAGGGCCAATGTGTCTAGTATTTCCTGACACTACGACTGCAAACAGCAAAATCAGAAACAAAATAAAATAACTGTGACTTAATCTCTATTCTTTGTCAGTACTGGGATTACTCTTCCTATCAGAGTGCTCTAACTGTTTGTCCTGAACCAGAGGTTGGTCATCAATTGTCGTATGTGACCTCAAGCTATACCTGAGAACTGGAATTGCATCCTCAAGGTCATTAGAAGAGGACGAACTAGGTGTCATGGAGCCTGCCTCGTCCAGGAATTCCCCGACTCCATTCACCATACCCTCGTTCTCGTTTCCACTCTGCCGGTTCAGGTTATTTACTTCAACTTCACTTTCATTTACCATGTCTTGTGTCTCCTGCGTGTCGTGCATCTCTGTTTCATCCATAGAAATTTAATTGCCTCGCCAGTTGTTCTCAGACGATCCTTCTGCACCCGCGGTAGTTTACAGGTATTGCAGATAAATTATTTGAACCATTCACACCATCATTATTATCATCATTATCATCGGCCTTATGTATTTGGCACGCATAATGAAATTTTCGTTATCTTTAGTGATGAGAAACGCTTCAGGGACCACCCTCACGCGATCAGTGTGTAGGGTGGAGACAGCTCCATCCTTCATTCTATGTACACACCTCGGAATAAGTTCGTTTCCTTTTCCGTGGACTAAGGTGTTTGTAACACTACTTGATGGAGAGGTATCCTTTCCTCCTCTCTTCCTCATAGTCCCACACTCCCACCCAACCCCCCAACTTTTCTCTCCGACCCCATAACTCCACCAGGTACCCTCCATACTCTCGCTCACAGCCAGCTAGGGGTTTCTGTACTTAAAGCACCTCTCTGATTACATGTAGTCCTAACAACAAACAAAGGAATAGTACAGTATATATCATAAATAGGTTTACTACACTGTGAGAGAGAGAGAGAGAGAGAGAGAGAGAGAGAGAGAGAGAGAGAGAGAGAGAGAGAGAGAGAGAGAGAGAGAGAATAAATCTGCTGTGATTAAATGTTGCGGTAGTAGACACCTCTTTTTACACACACACACACACACACACACACACACACACACACACACACACACACACACACACACACACAGAGGCGTTACATGGAAAAGTTAGGATCTAAATGACTATGCAGCCTATACCGTGGAGATACTTATTGTTTGCCTGGGAATGCATATCCATTTCACTTTTTTTCTAGTGTAAGATCCTGCCGATGAATCCCTTAAACTTCTCTACTGTAGTGTTAACAACGTCCATGTTGAGTCAGATCCATGTGGAGCAGATCTTGCACGTGAAAAAGTTTTCACGTAATTCTGCTGGTAATTTTTTTCATTTACAGGTTCCAACCATGGTCGTGTGCCGAGTCAGTGTTAAGAGTAAGCAACTTTGTATGTAATGATTGTGAAACCCAGTCAGATTTTAAACAATTTAATGAGCTGACCTCGTAGTCTACGAGTTTCTACTAAAAAAGTCCCACAGCCCTCAGGCGAACCTGATACCTTAGTCTCCTGAACTATTTTTAAGTCGGCGTATGTCTTTTTCAAGCAACCAAAATTCCACAGCAACTCAGGAAGTGGCCGTATTAAGGAGACATAGACTGTGAGAACAATCTCTTTATTCCTAGAGAGAGAGAGAGAGAGAGAGAGAGAGAGGAATGGTAAGAACAATCAGGAGAAATACTAATAAAAAGTGACTGAGAGAGAAGAGAGACTTGGAATGGTAAGAACAATCAGGAGAAACACTGATTTAAAAAAAAGTGAGTGAGAGAAGAAAATGAGGCAGAGAAGAAGAAAACACGCAGGTGGAAAAATGGAACAATGTTATAGGAGTGACAGGGACGGAAGCACACACACACACACACACACACACACACACACACACACACACACACACACACACACACACACACACACACACACACTTTCTGAATATTGTCGACCTATCTGTCTTTGCCTGTCTGTGTACTCTCCCCCCCCTCTCTCTCTCTCTCTGGATCCTTTGTCTCATCCCCAGTCTCCCTTTCCCTCCTTCCCCTTTCTTTACAGCTATTTGCTCAGTCCCTACCTTCCTCCCTCTCTCTCTCCCCTTCTTTCACTCCCTCTTTACCTCATTCATCTTTTCTTTCTCCCTCCCTGTGTCACAACTTTGTCTTACTTTTTTTCATCCGTCACCTGTTTTACCTTTTTTTATCCATTACTTTCTTTGTATTTCTTTACTTGTACTAAATCCATTTCCTTCACTGCTTTCTTTCCCCAGTGATAACTGCATGCTCTTTTTCTTTTTCCTCTCTCCGTCTCCCTCTGTCACCCGAAATCTATTACATTCCGCTCTTCCCACTGTCTTTCCCTCCCTCCCTCTCCCTCCCCTTGTCTTCCCTTCTTAACATCCCCCTCCACTTTCTTTCCCTAAAAATTAACCAATTTTCTTCCCACCTTTAATTTCTACTTTCTCTCCACGAATTTCTCTAATTTCTCTGTTTCTCTCCCTCCCTTTTTACTTGATTGTTACATTCGTTCTATTCAGCCTCAATTCTTTCGTCTTATCCGGCTTAGTTCTTCCCTGCGTCCTTGCCAGGATGACACACTTTCTTCCTCCTCCCTGTTACCTTGCCTCCTTTTTTAGTTTTTCTCATTATCGTTCTCAGTATTCTGGTCCGTAGCTCTCTTTCCCACTTTCTCCTTTTGTTATCCCTATTTCTGTGTTTGCTCCATTCCCATTTTCTCTCAGCTGTCTCCCCTTTTGTCTCGATTTCCCTGTCTCCTGGCCTTTCTATGCACATCTCCCTTTTCTCTCCCTTTCACACTACTATCTCATTTCACCTCTCACTGTCTCTTCTTCTCACTCTCTTTCTCTTTTCTTAGACCTCGTCGTTCTCTCCCTGCATATCCCCTTCTTATTTTCTCCCTAACTGTCCTCTCATTTCTCATTTTTCCACTCTCCCTCTCCGCCTGTCGCTCCCTATCTTTTAACTCTCTCTCTCTCTCTCTCTCTCTCTCTCTCTCTCTCTCTCTCTCTCTCTCTCTCTCTCTCTCTCTCTCTCACGTGTAGTAAACTTTTCCTAACTTGGTTTATGATATATACTGTACTATTCCTTTATTAGTTGTTCGGACTACACGTAATCAGAGAGGTGCTTGAAGTACAGAAGCCCCTAGCTTGCTGTGAGCGAGAGTATGGAGGGTACCGGGTGGGGTTATGGGGTCGGAGAGAAAAGTGGGGGGGGGTTGGGTGGGAGTGTGGGACAATGAGGCAGGGAGGAGGAGGGGATACCTCTCCATCGAGCAGTGTTACAAACACCTTAGTCCACGGAAAATGAAACGAACTTTTTCCGACGTCTGTACACTCGGCAAGATCTCCGACTGGACAACCTGTTTGCGGGATTTGGCTAACGTGGCAACAGCGCGCGCCCGTGTGTGTGTGTGTGTGTGTGTGTGTAATTCTGCGGGCTCATGGCCTTTGGTTCCTTCTTCCTCGCATAAAAAAAAAAATTCACCGGGTCGGTCAGGATCACTTGATGGTCGTGATCGTCAGCTTTTACCCTCCCGGAAGGGAGCTGAGAGCTCATATAGTCCGATCTAAGGGCAAGGCTGTGACCTTCACACACGCACACACCCGTCCCCTTGGTCAAGGGGGACAGTAACCACCCACTTCGTCAGTGAAACTTTTCGCAACCTGAGCGAGGCGCAAACTCCCGTCCACCAGTTGGCAAGCGGGAACGTTACCACTGCACCAGCGAGCGGTGTGTGTGTGTGTGTGTGTGTGTGTGTGTGTGTGTGTGTGTGTGTGTGTGTGTGTGTGTGTGTGTGTGTGTGTGTTCCCAACAATTATTCGAATGGCTAAGCTTCATCATCCGAATTATATTATGTGGCCATTGTATTATGCTATTATATAAGCTAATAAATATTATGTGATTTTTTGGGATATTGGGCTATGCACAATACTATTTATAGTCTGAGTTATATAAAATATTTCTCTTGCCTTGTGGCGTGAACCACGATACAGGTTGAGTTGTGGTTCAGAAACAGAGGGCAAGTTCACCCAGAAATGGTGCGATGCAGGGGGAAGAGGGGAGTATGGGAGTGAGCGGCCAAATTATTTTCTTAGTCATTACAGTATAGTTATTAAGATGTCAGTTATATCCTGTATCCTAAATAATAATAAAGCTACTTATTTATATTACTTTATATAGAGCCGTTTACGCACTAGGATACCCTCTCCCTCGTTAACGGAAAATATGCACCGTGCTCCACCGCCTCAACACTCACTCTCTCTCTCTCTCTCTCTCTCTCTCTCTCTCTCTCTCTCTCTCTCTCTAAAACTCCTCAGCTGGCTATCAGTACACACACACACACACACACACACACACACACACACACACACACACACACACACACACACACACACACACACACACACACACACACACACACACACACACACACACACCGCTCGCTGACGCAGTGGTAACGTTCTCGCTTGCCATCTGGCAGACGGGAGTTCGCGCCTCGCTCAGGTTGCGAAAAGTTTCACTGACGAAGTGGGTGGTTACTGTCCCCCTTGAACAAGGGGACGGGTGTGTGGGTGTGTGAAGGTCACAGCCTTGCCCTTAGATCGGACTATATGAGCTCTCAGCTCCCTTCCGGGAGGGTAAAATGCTGACGATCACGACCATCAAGTGATCCTGACCGACCCGGTGAATTACACACACACACACACACACATACATCATCATCATCATCATTAGTTTGTGATCAATAATGACGTTGCATTTAGTATGTTTTCCTAAAATTTAATAGTGTCAAAACACAAGTGCAGTATATAACCACCTCACATTACTGATTACGTTAACCAGTAATCTGTACTTATTTGTATAGTTTATGCTTCAATAGTAGTCATGGGGTAGCTGTACCCACAGTGATATATATATATATATATATATATATATATATATATATATATATATATATATATATATATATATATATATATATATATATATATATATATATATATATATATATATAATTGTGGTAGGTGGGGGCACTCACCATCCACTCACTCAATGTAGTGCTACTGCCCTGTCCTCTCCATCCTTCTTTCCTTCCATCTTCTTCTGTCTTTCTTTCCTTCATTCTTTCCTTGTCTTTCTGCCTGCGGGTGACTTTACACTCCCTCTTCTGTTTTTCATTCCTTCATTCTTTCCTCTTCCTTCTGCCTGTGGGTGACTCTACACTGAGTGACAAGCCAAATGGTTTCCTGTACACCAGGAAACCATTTACTACGCTGGGTGGTAACCATATAACCAAATTTTGGCGCCTTGTGGTTTAGTGGGTAATTATTGTGTTCCAATCGGATTGAGCCGATTTAGGTTTATATCCAAGGGGTGGTTGGGGTTTATTGCTCACGTAATGCCACTCAGGGATAAGTGAGGCTGGTCACTCTCATCTTAAATGTCAGGACCAACTGCCTAGCCCCGGGCTCCTACGCTCCTAATGGGGCAACATAGGATTGGATGATGGATATATATATATATATATATATATATATATATATATATATATATATATGGTGGTGAATTGTAAGAATTATTGTAAACAGACAGGTTGAGGAAAAACTGGAGAGTATGGAAGAGCAGTAGGTAGATAAAGGCCACAATATAGAGATGCGCTGGTCGTATGCATGACACTTTTACACTTCTCCATCTGACTGTTACCAGGTATTTTGTATTCATAAAATTCAATGAGAGAGAAAAGATTTCTGGAGGCGACAGTACTCTAACGCATATGTATAAATTTACTGACGATATGTAGAACAAACATATTTTTATACTGTATCACTAAACAATTTTAATATTATTTTAAAAAATAGGGATTAGTTGACATTCATAGTGATAATACGTCTAGATGAACGCATATTACCAACACTTTCACCACTGTTTCTTAAGCCTTACAGTCCCCATAAAATGTACCAAACAAATTGTGGGTAATGAACCATAACATGAAAAACGGTGGCTTTTCACGAAGCGTCAAAGATAATAAAAATGAAACTATTTGAGCGATGTGTAAATATTCTCTTCATCTGCAGTTACGACCGTAGGAACATCTACGAGGAGGCCAGAAGTGGACACGTCACCGTCAATGTCTGGGGGTGGGTATTTGAGAGATGTGTAAATATTCTTTTCACGTGCAGTTACGACCGTAGGAACATCTACGAGGAGGCCAGAAGTGGACACGTCACCGTCAATGTCTGGGGGTGAGTTTGCATCCACGGTATGGGTGACGTCACCAGGACAGAAGGGAGTCCACTGCTAAAATTACGTTGGAATTGTGCAGGATTTGTTCCTTCCCTCAGTTCAGGAGCAGAACTATCCGTTCCCTCCCGGCCCTATAATTTTTGTTCAGGACCGCTGCCCCATCCACACGGCGAGAAGAGTCTCGGAATAGTTTGGAGGTCGAGAGGACTTGCAGCTGCTCGAGTGGCTCAGTAAGGAGGCAGACATGAACCCCATCGAAAATGTATGGGGGAATATGGTTAACTGTTGGAAGCCTGAGAGTGAACGGACACCAGATGAACTACTCGCCCACATCCGTGTCTGGTGGGAACAGTTCAGCTCACAAGGAACCATGTCGCTTCTATGCAAACAGACTGCGAGAAGTGATCGAGAAGGATGGTGGGTTACTTCCTACTAATGAATGAGTTCCATACAAATCTTATTTTTTTTTATTATTATTATCCTTTGATTATAATGGATATTATTCCATGCAGTATAACTAACAGTAACACTAATAAATTACTGTAACTTACTTGACAATAAAACTGATACGACACGATTTACTCACTAACATGATTTTTATTATGGGGCACTTATACAGGAATAAGTGACGTTTATGTGCATTTCTTAACGCAACTTACCTGTTACAATACGAGTTTTTTTTTTTTTATAATTAAAATATGATGTTGCGAGTTGACAAAATGTCTAGAGAGTTGTGATTGTGCCAATCAAGAAAACATCATATTTTAATTATAAAAAAAAAAAACTCGTATTGTAACAGGTAAGTTGCGTTAAGAAATGCACATAAACGCCACTTATTCCTGTATAAGTGCCCCATAATAAAAATCATGTTAGTGAGTAAATCGTGTCCTATCAGTTTTATTGTCAAGTAAGTTATAGTAATTTATTAGTGTTACTGTTAGTTATACTGCATGGAATAATATCCATTATACTCAAAGGATAATAGTAATAGCGATGGTGGTAACGCCATTACTATTTTTAGCCAGTAGCGGAACTGAGAGCGCCGCTACTTTTTGGCTGTACTCACGCGTTACCGCGCTCCTCGCTACTCACTCAACGAATACCGGTCCGGAGTTGGTGAGTACATACAGATATAGCGACGGTTTGGTTGTATTTATTAATGACGAAAAATAATACTTTCATCAGCTCTGTCAATTAATGAAGTTTGTTCTACATTATATCAGTAGTTTATTAATTATTATTTATTGGTAATGTGCAATAATTAGACAGGAATTTGCTAGTTAATTATCAATCATTTAAATTAAGTAAAGATAAATAAGGATGTCAGCTAGATGTAGGCAACACACACACACACACACACACCTCTAACTATCCCCGTCTCTAACTCCCGCTCTCTCTTCCACTTTCTCTTTCAGATTAATTCTTACTCACTACGTTATTATTTCGCAACAGTATGTTACTTTCAGTTTAAAGTAATGGAAAATAACATTGCTATTACATAAATAGCCTTTAAAAGAAAGCCCCAGTTCATTTTTACTTTCGTTTTCTTACTTATCTTAAATAGGTATCATTGAAAATATAATAAATCTATATAATATGTATCAATGGTAGGCCACATTTTTTCGCCTTTTATTTACGTATGTTACCTTCTGTAGGTATACTAGGTAACAGTGTAAAAGAACATTTGTTACATTATACAGTAAATAGCTTTTTCCAGTACCTTCGGCTCTAAACTTCATTAAAGTGACAGCGACCTGTATATGATTTTTTTTTTTTTTCAGTATAAGTATATACTGACATTACTGGTACACAACATAACCAGTCAGACTAATATTACCGAAAACAGTATATAGTGTATTGCTATATCACAGATTTTTGTTAATCTTTCCTTCGTCTACTTTTTTTCTTATCCAAAGTAGCGGGAGCGGGAGCGCCGCTACATTTGGTATCAAGTAGCGAAAACAGTAACGCCACTACTTTTTCGAGCTAGTAACGGGAATGGGAGCGCCGCTATATCTCGTAGTAGCGTTCCCAGCATTGCCATATTACCATTAGGAAACTTATCATACAGTCCCCCAACCCCCACCACACGTATTGTCCCACAGCCACACGCTCCCATACATACTGTATTTGGCATTCTGTGTACTGAATGAAATTCTGCTTGGAATTCTGTTGTTCCAAATATTAATAAGCATATAGAGCTCACATTAATAGTATGTTCATTAACACTGCACACTGTCAGGCTGGCAATACTAAAACAAAGGACCAAGTCTGTTCGTTCGTTCGTTCGTTTAAAGTTTCCCTGCACATATAGTGCAGGCCGGGCCATACATTAGCCCGGTCAGTGGTGTATGGACTGATTAAAAAACAGTAAGTACACACACCACAAAGCCAGTCAGGAGACAGGACGTGTGTGCTGGGCATTCCCCAGGTCCTGTCCTCCCCACTTACCAAGTCTGTGACTGGTGTGTGAGACCTGGAAAGCTCCTACAATATGCTTCATAAATATATTTTGAGAGTTCCATATAGGCTGTTTGTATTTTTCATAAGAAATGGCTGTTCATCAATATGTTAACTTTAATTATTGACATAACAGGAGGAACAGGAGCTTCTGCAGTGACACTACAGCTCACCGCCGTAGCTATGACGATTGGAAGTGTCAGAGGCCACCCCCCCCCCCTCTAACTGGTATCCGCCACTAAACACACGCTTACCTTTAGCATTAACGAAAATATCACTGTGGGTACAGCTACCCCATGACTACTATTGAAGCATAAACTATACAAATAAGTATAGATTACTGGTTAACGTAATCAGTAATGTGAGGTGGTTATATACTGCACTTGCATTTTGACACAGTATTAAATTTTAGGAAAACATACTAAATGCAACGTCATTATTGATCACAAACTAATGATGATGATGATGATGATGTATGTGTGTGTGTGTGTGTGTGTATGTGTGTGTGTGTGTGTGTGTGTGTGTGTACTGATAGCCAGCTGAGGAGTTTTAGAGAGAGAGAAAGAGAGAGAGAGAGAGAGAGAGAGAGAAAGTGTCGAGGCGGAGGAGCAGGCTGCATGTTTTCTGTTAACGAGGGAGGGGGTATCCTAGTGTATAATCGGGTCGGTATAAAGATAATAAAAAGTTTTTTTCTTTTTTTAGATTACAGGATATCACTGACACCTTAATAACTATACTGTAATGACTAAGAATATATGACTGTTGGCCGCTCACTCCCATACTCCCCTCTTCCCCCTGCATCGCACCATTTCTGGGTGAACTTGCCCTCTATTTCTGAACCACAACTCAACCTGTATCGTGGTTCACGCCACAAGGCAAGAGAATTATTTTATATAACTCAGACTATAAACAGTATTGTGCACAGCCCCATATACCAAGAAATCACATAATATTTATTAGCTTATATCATAGCATAATACAATGGCCACATACTATAATTCGGAGGATGAAGCTTAGCCATTCGAAAAATTGTTGGGCACACACACACACACACACACACATACACACACATGGGAGCGCACTGTTGCCTCGTTAGCCAAATCCCGCAACCAGGTTGTCCAGTTGGAAATCTTGCTGAGTGTACCTTTGATTACTACGTTGCTGATAGGCTCAGTGACCCTGTAAAGTTCTACATAAAGTGGGTGTAGTTTCCTAGCAACTCCTCTCTTAGGAATTGTATGCACATACACTCCACCTGCTACACTGAGATGTCTGACAGCAGCCTTTTTAATTCTGTAATTTTCATTCTCTGTACTAGCTCGATCCAAATACAGCTGGCATCCCCGAAAAACTTAAGCTGCCATGGCTGCTAGTATGTACACACCGTCCGCGTTATAGTGCGGCTGCGACTCATTGTTTATCAGATATGGCACCTGCTGGTCTCTCAGATACAAAAGGAAATATGGAGAGTCCATAAATGACCTAAGTAATTCTCAGGTATAGGCCATGCAAACCAAATATAGCATTTGGTGCCAATGATTTGCATTACTTTCGACCACTGTACCTAAGATTTGAATCGCTGATCCATTCACCTGTCCCATCAACTCACTTGCAGAAGGGTGGTGGTAAGGCATAGCTGTGATGTGCCTCATTTGGAGTATGTCCACTGCTCCACAGAGTGTGACAGTCACGAATTCTGCTCCTTGGTCAGTGGCAAGTTGTTGGGGAGTTGCGTGAACGCATACAACCCTGTCAACGAACTATATCCTCTACTGTTCTAGTTTTTAATGGAGCAGCAACAAGAAATGTGGTCATTGTATCCACTACCGTTAAGACATACTTGTTTCCTGCCTCATCCATATTCAGCAGTCCTATCATATTCATATAGACCCGATACCATGGCGTCAGAACATCCAGGTGCCTCATAAGTGGAGCCAGGGTATCCCACAACCTCTTAGAGATAATGCACTGTTTGCAGTACCAGCAAAAAATGGTAATACGTTTGACCATAGTTGCCTATGCGCAAATATGTTGGCTTATGCAATAGTGACCCTTTTCCCACCATGTCCTGACAGTGGCAGGTGATATGTCTTATGTAATGCTGCTGGCACACACTGTACAGGTACAACCACCTGTAGTAAGTCATTATCCTCATAAGTCTTTGCTTCTTTTCGGTAAATAAATCCATCTGGTGCAGATAAAAGACAGCTAGTTTGGAGGCCTGAGGGGCTTCTCGAACGTACCGCTTTAACGATCCCAAACTGAATGTAGTATGTTACATAGCCTATGATTTCATCATCCTTTGTATAATTCTAATGTACAGTGTGCTGCATGTTTGATCACGATTCACCACGTGGCTTCCATAGTGACCAGGCTTGCATGTTCTACCTCACTCCCCCCTTCTCCCCCTTATAGTAGAGTAAGTCGTTCTTTCTGTTGTTCAGAGCAGGAGTGTCAACTCTTCGTCCTCTGTGCCTTCATTTGCGCGTCCTTCTTGCAAGTTGAATCAAGCTCTGCCGGCCCCCTATATAATGAGCTCAGTCTCTGCATTAGTTGCCACTTAGATCTACTCCTCATTCTGTTCACATCTCTGTCCTCCCCTGTATAGTGTATTATTATTTTTGTGAGTGCTCAGGAAGTCTCCAGCCATCTAGCTGCTGTGTAATTTGAGTATAAGTGTTATTACCATTTTTCTTGTACTGTATAGCCTGGGGCGTTGATTCGTGGGCCTGGTAAGGTTTTTATGATTCATGTAAAGTTTTTGCTGTCAGCCAGTATTAGTAATATTTTGTATCTGTAATAATATTATATCTTGCATTAACTGAGCATTATCCGGTTTTCTCATTTTATCAGAGTTGACTTAGATAAATCTGCTCTTGGTAAATTCGTGTTAATAGAGGCTATTGCAGTTAACTATATATGTAACCTGTTTTGCCATTACATTATCCTTATGAGTCCTGAATGTTTAGTTGTTAGTTTGAGCATTAATCTTTAACTTGTAATTTTACCTAAGTCTTTTGTTTTGAACCTGGAACTTTCCGGGACAGTAGTGATTTTAGTATTCTCACTTGAAGTGTTCATTATCTCTCTCTGTTCCGTAACAAGTAGTAGAAGCAGTTGTTCCCTAGGCAGCATGGCCACACAGCCCCAAGTCCCTAAAGAAGGCTACGGCTGAGACCGGGCTTTTCCACAGAGCTCTCAAGGAGTGTATGTTGTGTTGTTGGTGCAGGCGACTGTGTGCAATGCAGTCATCCATAATGTGCTCAATAGTATGGAGTGCTGTGTTGCACGCTGAACAGGCATCAGCAACGGAGTCATCCAGCCTTTTCTGATAACTCAAGAGGATCGGATGATGCCCACATCTCCTGACCAGGTGGACCTTGTCTTCACGGGGGAGGTAGGATTCAGAAGGGTGGATATCAGGAGGCCGTGCATGCAGCTGTGTGTTGTCCTTTGAGTGACTGAATGGAGCAGTGAGTTATTTGGGAATGAATATGCTTCTGGAATCTGATTTGAGGCGGGTGAGGGGGGAGAGACGGCAGTATTTGTCTATGGTATCGTGTGTTGGGTGTTGTTTTGAAGTTCCTTGATGTGTGTGGATGTGCTGCCATGTCCTGTAGTGGATGGTATGGGTTTGTAGAGGCTATGGCCAGAATTTGTGTGCCTCTCATATCTAGATGATCCTTGATTTTGAGGACTTTGGTTTCATAGTGTACTGTAGGTGGTTTGTAGGTGTAGTAGCTGTGCAGCCTATGATTATTTTTAGGGCCTTGTTCTGTATGGTCTGTAGGGTCTTGTAGTGTTTCAGCCAGGTTAGAAGTCCAAGCAGAGCTTTATAGTTCGTCACTGAGCGTATATTGTTTGTATTCTGTGGTGGTGGATTCTTGTTGTGTTCGAATGTTGTATGGGCAAGTGACCTTAGGGCGCTGAGTCTTGGTGTTAGTTTATCTTGAATGTTTGTGGTGTGTTGTTTAAGTGATATTGATGTACTGTATGTTACACCAAGGATTTTGGGTGTGGGTATGTTTATGGTAGGAGAGTGTTATTTATGGTGAGGTGTAGGAAGTGACTATGTTTTGCTGTCCAGTTTGTGAGAAGAATCACTGTAGATTTACCATTCGTGCAGTGTGTTGAGGTAAGGTTGGAGGATGTGTGCAGCTGTGTTTGCAATTTATTGTGTACATGTAAGTGTTATGTCGTCTACATAGGAAGCTATGTGTATTTGTGGTATGTGGACTGTAGGTACGTGGTGCATGTATAGGTTAAAGAGTGTAGGGGACAAAACAGATCCTTGAGGAATGCCGTTTGTCAAGTGTCTGATGTCCGATGACTGACCGGCAAATGTTACATGTGCACATCTGCCTGCTAAATAGTTTAGCCAGCCGTCTTTCTGTATGACTGTGCATGTTTGTGTTGAATATTTTGTTTGTGAGGTTGTGGTGGAGGATGGCATCAAAACCTTTGCTAAAGTCTATTGTGGGTAGCATAGCTGAATTGATGTCATCAAAAACTCTGTGTCAGGTCTGTAAGAAAAGTGTTTGTGGAGTGTAGCGATCTAAAACCATGTTGTGATGGAGCTAGGGGTAGGTGAGGTGTTACTAATTGTAATACCAGTTGTTTGGTGACTTTGGATGGGGTGCAGAGGAATATGATGGGGAGGTGTTAGGAAGGTAATGTGGGGTCCTTGTTGGGTTTAGTGATAGTGATGATAGTACCATGCTTCCAGATGTTGAGTTTTATGTTGTGTGAGTAGCTGTAGTTTGGTATGTTGGTGAGTGCTTATGTGCCTTATGGGCCAAGATGTTTAAGGGGTATGTTGCTTATGTTGTCTGAGCCAGAGGCTGATGAATGCTTAAGGTTGCTAATGATGTGCTTCATCTGGTTGTAAGTGAAGGGTGCGAACTCTGGGTCTATGGGGAACTGTTTCTTGCGTCGGATGACACGTCAGTCGTCGCGATGGGGGTTTAGATGACTGACATGTGAAAAGTGATTGATGAGAGTGTTTGCTTATTGTTTAAGGGTATGGTGTCTGTTGTTGTGATGGCAGCATGTGATTGTGTAGTGTTGCTGTTGGGGAATGTGATGCTGTTTAGTGTTTTGCAGAGTTTCCTGGTGCACGTTTTGTGATCAAGTATTTGGAGATAATCATTCCAATTTAGTGTTTGCTGCTCTGATTTTTTTTTTTTTTTTTGAGTGTTGAGTTCTTGTACTGTATTTGTTGTACAGTATCTTGTGTATGGAGTGTTGTGGAGTGTTGTAGTGTGGTGTGTTGACTGATGAGGCCTTGAATTTTTGGTGTGAATTTGGGGCTGCGTCTCTTTCTGTTGCCTCTAGGGATGTCTTTTGTCTGCATTTTGAATAACTGTATTGAAAGTGTGCACAGTGGTGTTGATATTTTTGATGGGTGTACTGGTTCATGTCTCAAAATTTTGTTCTGTTTCAGATTTTTTTTTTTTAATGTGAGGAAGAAGGAACCAAAGGCAACGAACCTGCTAAACTGTTCCTTCAAAGAGAAAAACAAAATACAAGAGAGAGCCAAATTCAAGAACCATTCATTTCGAGATGCCTGGACACACTGCATTTGAAAGACTGGAGATCATAGGAAGCAGGAAATACAAACAGAGGGAGACGGTTCCAGTGTTGACCTGTTGCATAAATGAAGGACTGGAAGTAACGGTTAACTCGTGCATTAGAGAGTTGGACAGAAAAGGGGTGAGAGTTTGCTGCTAGTCGGTTGCTAGTGCCCGTCGTAGAGGTGGAGGAATGCATTCAGACAGTTCAGAGGAACAGTGACCATTGAAGGAGCGATAGAAAAGAGATAAAGATGCAGCAGTGCAGTGAAGAGACAGAGGTTGAAGGGAGTCAGTAAGAGTGGGAGAGTTAATGAGATGAAAAGCCTTTGACTCCACCCTATTGAGAAGAGCTGTATGTGGGGAGCCTCCCCACACATGAGAGTTGTACCCCACGCAGGGGCAGATAAAACCCCTGTATAGAGTCAACAATTGTGCAGGGGTAAAGAAGGAACGGAGTCGGCTTAGCACACCCAATCTCTTGGAAGCAGATTTTACAAGAGATGTAATATGATCTTTCCAAGATAAGTCCCGAGTAAATGAAACCCCAAGCATGTTCAACGATGATGCAGGATTAAGCTGAATATTATTAAACATTAGTAGGTATACCTGTTGAAGATTTTGTCAGGTTGATAGGTGCAAAAACTGTCTTTGATGCATTAAAAACAACCACATTATATATACCCCAGTCAGAGATACGAGCCAATTCAGACATTAGGTGTGCCATAGCCTCATCCCTTGTTTGATGAAGTAATTGATGAGATGGACATTGTGAGAATCGAATGGAAAGGTGAAGGGTGCAGTCATCAGCGTATGAGTAGATGGGGTTAGATGTACGGCTTAGAAGGTCATTGATGAATAAAAGGAAGAGCGTTAGCGATAGGACAGAGCCCTGAGGAATACCACTGTTAATAGATCTAGGAGAAGAACGATGGCCGTCTACAACAGCGGCTATAGAACGACCAGAAAGGAAGCTAGAGATGAAGACACAGATATAAGGATAGAAACTGTAAGAGGGCAGTTTGGAAATTAAAGATTTATGCCAGACTCGATCGAAAGCCTTTGAGATGTCAAGTGCAATGGCAAAGCTTTCGCCGAAGTCCCGAAAGGAGGATGACCAGGAGTCTCAAAGGTAGGTGAGAAGATCGCCTGTGGAGCGTCCCTGATGGAACCCATACTGACGATCAGAAAGAAGGTTGTGATTGGAAAGATGCTTTAAAATTTTTCTATTAAGAATAGACTCGAAAACTTTTGAGATACAGGATGTCAAAGCAATTGGACGATAGTTGGAGGGTTGGGAATGGTCACCCTTCTTTCTTACTGGCTGAATGAGAGCAAACTTCCAGTAAGAAGGAAAGGTACAAGTTGATAGACAAAGGCGCAAGAGTTTGCCTAGGCAGGGTGTAAGCACAGAGGCACAGTTCGTGAGAACAACAGGAGGGACTCCATCAGCCCCATATACCTTAATATTATTGAGGCCTGTGATGGCAGAAAATACATCAGCTGAAGAAATTTTAATGTTAGCCATGAGGAAGTCAGTGGGAGATAGTGATGGAGGAACAGCACCGGAATCGTCTAAGATGGAATTGAAGGAGAAAGTCTGAGCGAAGAGATCTGCTTTATCAGCAGAAGAAATAGCTACAGAGCCATCGGAGTAGAAAAGAGCAGGGAAGGATGATGAGGTAAAGTTGTTAGAAAGGTTTTTGGCAAGGTGCCAGAACGATTCGAGTTAAAGAGTTGAGAGCATTTTGTACGGATGAAATTATTTTTAGCAGAGCAAAGAACAGACTTAGCACGATTCCAGGCAGAAACGTACAAAAGATGTGATTCAGGGGTGGGTTAGCTCTGGTACCTTTTATAGGCCCTCTCCTTGTTGCGGACAGCATTAGAACAAGCATGATTAAACCAAGGCTTTCGTGCATTAGTCAAAGGATATGAGAAAGGAATGTATGCTTCCATGCCCGAGAGAATAACCTCCGTAATGCGCAAGGCACACCCAGATGGCTCCCGGCCAAGGAAGCAATAATCATTCCAGGGAAAATCTAAGAAGTACTGCCTCAGGGCCTCCCAGTAGGCTCTATTATAATCTGTGGCCGGCTGGGGTGATTCTGGTTCTGTTAGTGTTGAAGATTTGGAAGTGGTCAGAGCCAAGAGTTTTGACCACTCTCCAGGATGATGTCGGGGCGAGGTTTGGGGAGCAAAAGGTGATGTCTGGGGATCATGGGAGGAAGAAGGCTTGGTGTGGGACTTGGGTATGTTCATGGAGATTGTTGAGGATGAAAAGATTATATGTTTGGGATTATAGTACTAGTCCTCTGTTTCTGTCAGGGTTCTTGACATGCCAGGCCGACGCCTTGGTGTTGAAATCACCACCCTGGATGATGTTGGGTATGTTAGTGATGAGGTGTATTTAAGGAGAGTAATTGTGTGGTACTGTGGGGGATGATTGGGGGGAATGTATGTATTGGCGATTGTTATGTGTGTTTGTTGCCAGTGCGTATTTTACTTAACTGTATTTCTGTTGTGGTGTCATGTGAGTGGAAAAGTGATTTTGTGTGTGCACTAGTATCTGAAAAGTTGATGGATTGGTGTACCAGGGTGATGAGTCCACTGACACCGCCGTCGGCCAGGTCTTGTCAAATGGCGGTGACATTATGAAATGTACGTGTTTCTTGTGTTCTGCGTAGTTTTCTTTCTTGTAAGATGGCTGTGTGTATGTTTTGTTGTTTGATGAATTGTGTGAGTTCTTGTTTTTTTGTGTTTGTGCCATCTATGTTTATTTGAAGAATGAATATGTTGTGGGTACGATATGTGTTCAGTACTGCAGCACGGGGGGAAAGACGGGGGTGGGGGTGGAGGGAAAGGGGTTAGAGGGTGTGGGGAAGGAGCAAAAGGAGCAAGTCCAGCTGTTTGTGTAATGTTCTCTGGTTGCAAGTTTTGTGCAGGTGAAATGGGTCCAGTTCCTGCAGAGATTGCACTGAACTGAATCCAATGTCTGTGGACTCGAAGGGATAGGTTTTGAGCAGGTTGGATATATGTATTTGTTGGTGGATACTGGATTGCTCTCGGTGTTGCCATATTGGATGATTATCTTGCTGCTTCCGCAGTTCATCAAGGTTCCAGCTGAAAGCGTCAGAGTTTGTCACGATCCTTGCAACAGCCAATATAATCTCTGTATCATCGTCCTTGGCTCGCTACGAAGACGTTACATGGCATCAGCTACTTTATTTGGTGGTCAGGTCGATAAGACACATCTATGTCATATTCTGCCACCTGACTTTGCCATCTATGTACCTACGGTAATAATTTATTGATCCTAGAAAATATTGGAGTCCCTTTTGTGTCTGTAGGACTGCGATTTCCTTTATGGCTCGGACCTTATCCGGCTGGGGTCGCAATCCCTCGACAGCAGAATTGATTTATTCTAGGTAAGATACTTCAGTCTTGAAAAAACATTTCTTCAGCTTAAGAATAATTTGAGCTCCTTCCAGTATAGACAAACCTTCGTCTACATTTTTTACACGTGAATCAAAATCTTAACCATAGACAATTACGTCATCCAGATAAGTATGACTGATACG
This sequence comes from Coenobita brevimanus, assembly GCF_032717465.1. Taxonomy (NCBI): domain Eukaryota; kingdom Metazoa; phylum Arthropoda; class Malacostraca; order Decapoda; family Coenobitidae; genus Coenobita; species Coenobita brevimanus. Next base: position 25,974,351 of record NC_136968.1, on the reverse strand, counting down.
TCCCGTCTGACCGACTAGGATCTCATTTTATAATGCACCGAATCACTCAAAAGCATCCTTCAAGCCAAAGGGTATGTTATTATACTCTCAATGACCGTCCGGTGAGGCAAATGCAATCAATGGTCGTGGCTTCTCATCTAATGGTATCTGATGGTATCCCTGCCTCAAATCTAAACTACTAAATAATGTTGTCTCCTAACTGCGAAAGGATGTGTGTGACTTTTGGCAACCGGAAGGGGTATACAAGTGTCTGCTTATTCAAGTGCCTAAAGTCGAGACATTTCCGTTATCCACCATCTTTCTTGGCCACTGGGAACAGTGGGGAACAATAAAGTGATGTGGAGGGACGTATGACGTTTTGCTTTCTCAAGTCATTCACTTATTGCCTAAGAGTCTCATGATACCTAACTGGTATGATACAGGGACGGTGATTCACGACCGGCCCCGTGGCACAGATATGATGTAGGAAATAGGGTGTAGTAGTCAGTGGTTTGCTAGGCAAAAGGAACACATGAAGACGACTTTGCTTGTTTTTGAGAGCGTCGTTCTCCCGATATTGCGATGAAAATAATTCATCTATAACCATACTAGTCTCCTAAACCTTTCCTCCCCTTAGTTACACCAGTAATTTGGCCTTGCTCATTGTCCTGACTTTCATCCTACCTTACCTCCTCATATGGTTCCACTGTCTACCCTATACTTGCCAGATATACAGATCAGGTCAGGAGTGGCGTTAATACATACAACATAAACCCTGGGACTTTCCTCTCGCCTCACTCAGAACCATATTCTCTACCCCTGATCACAGGATAGCGGTGAAAGTACTACCAGGACTTTGGGAGAATAAACAGCTATCCACCCAGAAATATCAGTCTCTAATGGGGTGATGCCATATGTAAATGGATCTACCACAACTGTCTCACTCGTCATGCAGCATCCAGACATGTACTCTAATTTATCTGATAGGCCAGCTTCTGTTACGGTCAGGGAGGAAGCATTACTGTTTCTATGCGACGGTGTTCCTCTCCAGCCTGTAATTCTACTTTCTCCCCCATCAGTCACTCTGCTAAACGGGTCTGAGATGATATGTGCATTCCGAGCAAAAATGAAATTGGAACCTAGAATCAGTGAAATTGTACAGGCTAAGTTTCTGACAAATACTAGCTCATTTTCAGACATGTGGACTGCCAACCCTATGGGTACGTCTGTTACTCCTGTACCTTCAAGTTAATTACCACTTGCAGACACTAGCGTTCGGCCTGCATACAACCGGAACTCAGGTCTCGTCACACTCAAATTCTCATAGGTTTCCTAGTTAATAAATGATCGACACATCCCCGTATCTAAGAGCATACGACACTCCCTCATTTCACCACATGCTCCCTTGACTACCACTAGATCCGTTCCATTTACCAAAATCACAGTAATTAGGTGTTGGACTTTTTTTTTTTTTTTTTTTTTTCGTATGGGTCCGCGCGTGACAAACACTGCTCAGTACGGTAAGTTGCACTCTTACAATGATCACATCTTGTCACATAAACTAGGTTATTTACTTTAGAGAAACAATGAGTTGCTGTGTGACCCGATCCACCACAATGGAAACATCTGACTTTTCTCCTTTCATCAGCTTACAAGTTCTTATACAGCTTACAAGTTCTTATACACAGAGCACGCGCCTTGTGACAAGGAGCTTGTTCTGTGACCTGCAACACCATATCAGTTACACCTTCCCAGGCTCACAGAGGTTAACTTCCCAGTAACTATCTTCTGCCTTTTAGCAAAGACTACTTACGCAATCATGTCAGATTTTCGTTCCTTTCCTACATTTTCCTTGTCAAGTTGAGAATTGCACTGCTCTGCCCAACTGATGGCCTGAATCACGAGTTTATCGGGATCGTCGTACTCGTCAGCATCGATAGTGACTGTATACTGGCTGGGGAACATTAACATTAATAAATTTATGGTTCTATACATAGCAGATTCTCCAAAAGCAGGCCAAATACTTGCAACCCGATTAGCTAGCTTCACGAATCGCGACCAGTAATCAACGATTCCCTCGCCCTCATTACGTCTCGCGCTATCAATGCCCGATGAGCTGGTTGGAAAGTTTTCTCAGGTAAGTAAAATGTCAGGAGGGCAGACTTTAAATCCTCCCAGCTACCGTCCGCCTCATGTATAAAGTGTTCATTTTGGTCATGACCATCACTTAGTGTGTATTCACTAGCTATATCAAACCTATCAAGTGTAGTCCGCTTAGGTCCAGTCATTTTGTCCTCAGTCTCCCATATCCATGTGCTAACATTATAGGCTCGAGAATTATTAAACCTGGGTACTCAGCTAGTATTGTGTGTTTACTGGCTGTGAAATAAGCTCTGTCCTTTATTCAGTGTACAGCGTCTTTCTGTCGCCAATTGCTTGCCGCAGTTGATCAGAAAGCATCACAATGTCCCCTGCAGTTTGGTCTGGTTCTGCACCCGCCATTTCTGCTGATACTTCAGAATCTAAATCTGATGGTGTATACCCTAATTCGAAGGGAATATGCTCTTCGTCTGAGCAAGATTTACTACTAGATTCCAAACAATCACATTATAGACACTCAGGTGTGGAACTATTTAATGATGTAAAAAACGATTAAGGACTAACATATCCTGTGAAGGTGTCATCAATGTTGTACCCTACATTCCTTCAGAAATCATTTTACATGTTTCGTATTCATCTTCAATGAGTACGATATCTGACTGCTATTTATAAGGACAGGTAGCGTGAAAGCAATAGCAGTACTGAGTGCACAGAAAGGTCCAGAGAGAATTTGCAACATTAAAGTTCGGACAGTCTGAACCATTGTATCCCTTTCGGTCCCTATTACCTCCTGGACTGCAAGGGAAATTGTTCCACAGTCTGAGGTTCCAAAACACAGATACGTTTCCTACTTTACCATTACTGACTTAGTACAAGACAATTACGGAACTTAAGCAACACCAGTGGAAACAAGCCACTCAGTACATTTACATTTAACTCAACTACATGTAATTACAAACACATGAAATGAATTACTTTTGAGTATTATATGTTTTCTTGAAAACTTACATACTACAAAAATAACCACGTCCTGGGACTAGCATTAATTAACGCGGGACATCGAGCAGAAATTAACTTATGTTTTTAACCCCTAATAGGCAGCCAATGTTCCTGAATGTCCACTGAGGAAAGGGCGGTTGACGTTCTGGAACACATTTCTATTCTGTGGGTGTATGATAATTATGAAACCAATGGGAGTCATGCCAAATTGCCTGTTAGGACGTGAATATATCTCACGGCACCTCCTTCAGTCACTTTCAGTTGACGTATGTGGCAGTAAACAACAAAGGAGATGTGTTGTGTTCATGAATTCAGCTAGACACCCAGGTAAACGCAGAGAAGCGATTGCGTGGTGCCCTGAGTGGTGTGGGTCTCTGTATCAACTGCTTTACAGAATACCACACACTAACGACACATTAGTGTGAACAGTTGTAATATACAGTTGAACATACTTACATACGTAAGTTTATATCTATAGAGACATAAGATAAGGAAAATTATGCATTATAATACTGTGTGTAGTGTTCAAAGTGCACCACGAAGACACAGAACAGTGTACATAATGTAAAAATTATATATTTTGGGCTACTGTTACAAATAAGAGCAGCCAACAAGACTTTTTACCCACCTGATCTCAGTTACGTGCCACTGAGAGTGACCTTGATGTGCCACCACTCCTCTCACTCACGTCTCACCACCTCCTAGCCCGCACGCAGTTTGAAGAGAGTAACATCATTTTTTTTTTTTTTTTTTTTTTTTTTTTAAGCTGTTCTGTTCCATTTATGCATGTTTTGCCTGATTTCATTACACTTTTTCTAAAATAATCTGTCCCACACAGATGTAAAATTGGAAAGTAACCTACAGTTTAAGGGTTATTTGACACTCAGGGCATGAGAAATTCCTATGTCTTTACACTCATAATCTCATCTAATTCTCACCAGCCTCAGCTCACGAGTCTCTTTCTGCAGTCCATGGTTGTGTGACTGTCTGCTTCTCTCAGCAGAACTGCTATGTCCCTGAGACACTCTCCAAGTCTGTTCTGTCTGCCAGCACCTAATATTGTTCATTGTTTGATTACCCTTATGTGTAACCATATTTCTATTTAATCGTACCTGTAATCATACTTTGTAACCATACCTCTGTATTGCAACCATACCTTGATAATTTCTGAACTTGCAAACTAGAACTAGCAGTGTATAAGTATGGCAGTATATGTATCTAGTTGAGTTTAAGTGCTTACGTGACAATTAGTGCACGGATCATCAGATTTCAAAGAATGCTAACACCTGCAATCGGCTCCCCACACTGGTGCAGGCAGTTGAAGGGCTCGCATTCAGTGGGTTGGACCTGTGTCTGTCTTCTCCAAAAAAAAACTCCCACAGAAACTACATCAAGGCTAACTGGATGTGGGAGGGGTGGAACAAATTGGTGGCAGCGGTGGGATGGTGAGGTGTGAGCTTGATGGGGGTAGGAGGGCTGGCTGACAAGCTGGCTGGCTGGCTAGCTGGCAGGCTGGCTGGCTGGGGCTTGAGACAGCAAGGTTTGCCAGGGTGCGATAGCATTATGAATGAAGTGGGGTGGTTTTAGCAGTTGCAGTGTTGAGAGATTTCTAAAACTGAACTGGCTTGAGGGCTGTTAATGGTTAGAGAATGGCTTACTGGTGGTGTGGTGGTGCAGCTGCTGATGATGGTTGAAAATCTTCACATGGGTAGAGGTCAGGAACTCTCTGTAACAGAATCTCACCAAAAATACGCACACAAGCACACGCCAGGTGAATAGAGATCTGTGTAGTAGGCTGTAGACTGGACAGGAACAGAGCACAAGTAGAGGAGGCAGGTAGGGTGTGGCCAAGTGGCAACTGCATGGTGAATATACATAGGCGACGTGATTGGAATTCGATTCACCACTACCCATCACCCAACCACCTCCACCACCTTAACGGGTCTCGGGAGCATAGCCAACCAGCACAGTCTATGTCATCGTTGCTTTGTCTAATCATCATCTTCCTTACGATCACCTAGTGATACTGGCTGCCTCTGAAAAGTCCGTCTCAATAGTGATGTCATCCCACTCACTCTCCAACCAATGTCTCAGTTCTCTCTGAGTTGTAGCCAAATGGCAACTGTACGGTGAATATACAAAGGCAGCATGATTGGAATTCGACTCACCACTAGCCACCACTCAACCACCTCCACTGCCTTCACTGGGTCTCGGTAGAATACCCAACCAACGCAGTCCATGTCATCGTTGCTTTGTCCGATCACCATCTTCCTTGTGATCACCTAGTGGTACTGGCCGCCTCTGATAAGTCCGCCTCAATAGTGATGTCATCCCACTCACTCTCCAACCAACGCCTTAGTTCTCTCTGCTTTGGAGGATATTTTTGCCTCACTCTACTGTAGTTGCTCCTCAACCCAACTTCTCGCTTTCTCCAGCTATGCTTCGGTATTTAGCAGATTTTCACTTTATCCACCCATACCTTCACTTTTTATAGAGATTATCCTTTCTTTGCAGATTGTGATTCGTATCGCCATTCATTTGTATTCATTCACTAAATCGCATTTTCCAGTTATTAATCAATCTCTTCTTTCACTTCATTCATTACTGTCCTGTCTCACCTCTCTCTGTATTCATTCTCCATACAAGAGATTTTCTTTCCTAAACAGTTTCATTGTGCATTTTCCCTTTCACCCTCATTGTATATATTTCATATTCCCTCATACCCTCATGGTATCAGGAATTTCTTCAGCTCTGTTGTTCCCATTTCAAGGCCGGGTCTGTCATTGGTTTCTCGAATCTCAAACGCAGAAGGGAGGATATGCAAATTTCTGCAAAAGAGGCAACACTGTATGAAGCAGCAGCTGCCAGAAATGCTGCTCGCTCAGAGATATGTCAGTTATTGTGGGACACTCATTGGGTAACTATGAACAAACGAGGTACTTTTATCAAACTGGAAGCTTTTGGCAAATCAATGGGTTACCTTAGATTTATCAATTAGCTGGATAATAAACGATTAGACACTGCTTTACAGATAGGCTTTAAACCTGGAGACGAGTTGTTAGCCATTGTAAAGAAGATAGGAGAAAGTTTAGGTTCACATATCACCTACCAAGCAAGTACTTGCACCCCGACAACTCACAGTGTGGACAGACCTGCGAAAATCTTCCACACCTCTACCGCTTCATCTGATTCCTCATGTTCGCGACCCATTACCAAAGGCAGTCCTAACACTACTCGTTCCTACTCACAGCATTGATCACCAGCAAGTAGTAGTGATCACTCAAATATACGTTGGGACCAACAACCTTCAATCGAGTGCTGGCTTTGCAGTAACACCATTCATCGCGAATCGAGCTGCTATCGCAAACAAGGACGGAACCACCCACAGAGACAACAGCGCACACCTTAGCAATTGTGTCGTTCTTCCTGTAAATACCACAAAGACTCTACTGCTCATACCATTGATGAGTATTATCATCTTGCGAGTCGTCAGTCGGGGGAAGTGGAGCACACTTCTTGGAAAAATGTCACGTAACAACAGCCGATTCTCAACTTCTCATTTGGCAGGTAGGGCCTCTAACTTTTTTTAGGCACAGTTATTCTGGGAGGAAGCAAAGGGACCAACTCATCAGTTTCATGGACTCAGGATCCATGGTAAATCTAATAACGGAAACCTCTTTAAACATCATTAAGGGAACGGTTAGAAGGGTCTGGATCCTTGAGCCACCTGACATTCGATAGTGCGGCGTAGACGGCTCAAAATTCAATGTTAAGGGCAGATTCACCTTAGAGATACAACTTAATGAGGCCTCAAACCCCTTCATACCAGAATTTCATGTCACAAATAATCTCAAATATCCCACAGATGCTCTGATTGGTGTACCCACCATGGCTCATCATTCCAATGCCCTAATACCTGCTTGTAGTGGTACTGAGATGCAAGATCTCCCTATAGTCGGCATGGAGTACCCACATCCTCTGCTTTCCCAAGTAAACTCAGTCACCCAGACTAATATGACTCAACCATTGCTTGAGAATAAAGAAGAGCATTCAACAGGATTTAATGACACCTCCTCTAAGCATTCCCTAATCCTTCATGACAACCCCCCTAACAGTGAGACAATAAAATTATAGTTGACTCAGACACGTCTTATTTAACTACTTAAAATAGTTTGAATGACGTTCTACCATGCGCGGAGATAAGACGAGCGATATCATAACAGTGCAAAATTTTGTTGCCATATGAGTTTACAAAAGTCTTTGTCCGTGTTGTAGGTGCAAAAGGAGTAGATGTACTAACATTCCTAGAGACGTGTTGGGTGAATGGCTTAACTTTCGAGTTGGCATTGTGTACTATATTGGAAGATAATTTGTGTTATTTCTACTTGTTAAATGTCACAAATGCTCCACAGAAGCTGAAAAGTGGTACAAAGATTGGACATTTCCTGGTTCACCCATTGGCAGTAAAGGTGTGCCAAGATATAACTTTCTGATGATAATGGTAGTAAACCATCTGGTGTGTATGTCATAAGATTGGGCATTTCCTGGTTCACCCATTGGCAGTAAAGGTGTGCCAGGATATAACTTTCTGATGATAATGATAGTAAACCATCTGGTGTGTATGTCATAAACTCTAAGGAATCTGCTACTACTCTTTCACCTGACCAATTCTTAGAGGCAGCCGCACTTGCTCGAAACGTGTTGGCAACATGTTTCAAATTGAGCCCTGAACAATGTTACAGACATGTTTGAAACACAAGTGTCTCGAACATGTTGGCAACTCTGCTGAAATCATGTTGGTAGCACCGGTGTGGACGAGGCTTTCAGCTGCGGACGTGAATCTAGCACAGCAGTACACCATTACCTGTGACCGTGATACCATTTCAAAAAATGATTTTGACATCCTGAAGAAATTACAAAATTCTGAAGTATCCCTCACTTGCACCGGTAGCAGTCCAATGTCATCTCTAATGAGGTCAATTATAAAATGATGTGCATCACCACTGGGGTTTGCTTTGCATGTTGGATGCACCCAAAATCGCCGACAAGCATGTATTTTTTGTCCCTGCTGTGCACATATTACAACCGTTGCGGCTGCAACAAGTAAGGTGCCCTCCCTCATTGCCATGTTTCTGGGTACTGTCTCTCACAGGTCTAAATTGTCCGCTTTTCTTTGGAACTAGGAAAAGTGGACTATTCCATGGACTGACTGAGTGATCAATAATGTCTTGATCTAACATGTTCTATACTATTTTGTTTGCTTCTATTCTCAAACCATGGGGTAACTGATACGCTGATATGTAAACTTGTTGAGATTCTGGCACTAATTCTTTGAGATGTTTCACAAGGTCTGTCCTTCCCATAGGATCCCCAGGTAGGACCACTACATCTTGATAAGTCTGCAAAAGGTTGATTAACTGCTTCTTATGCTGTGGGAAGTCACTGGAAGATACGTGTAATGGTGCGGCCACACTTGCCCTCGAACACTGTCGGAAACATTGCTCGTGACATGTTAGATTCATGCCTTGGACATGTTAGCAACATGTCACAGACATGTTACGGGCAATGTCACGAGCATGATTTTCAAGAAAGTCACTGACGTGTTCGAGACGAAGGTGAAGTAGTCGTGTGGTCCAGACTTGTAGTGGACTATTATAAAGTAAATTCTGTCACTGTACCCGAACGTTTTCCACTGCCAGTATAGTTGATTTATTAGAGTCATTTGGTGACTTCCTTGACCTACTCGGTGGCTACTGGGAAGTAGAAATGGAAGAGTCATCTTGCCCTGTAACAGCATTTAGCACCACTTCTCGACATTTTCAGCTTAAGAAGCTTCCTTTTGAATTAAGGAATCCCCCTTCGGTGTTCATGATACCTATCCATTCCGTATTCAGTGGCATGATTGGCCACTCTCTTTTTCCCTTCTTGGATGAAATAACTGTAGTGAGCAAGTCTGTCCCTGAACATTTTGCCAAGCTTCAACAAGTATTTGATCACCTTCAGATGGCGGGTCTAAAGGTTAACCTCAGTAAATATGACTTCCTAAGAAAGAAAATTAAATTCCTTGGGCATATAGTTGATGCTGTGGCTATTCATACTACCGAAAATAAGATTACGACGGTCATCAGCTACCTACAACCTACCAGTACATATGATGTAAGGAGTTTTTTGGGTTGAGTGGTTACTGCCGGTGATTTATTTAAGGGTATGCACAGACTGATGCTCTTTGACCAACTTATTAAGGAAAAGTGTTTTTTTTTTTTTTTGTGTGTGTGTGTGTGTGGACTAAAACTCAGTCACAAGCCTTCCTTGATTATATGAAATCTTTTCTTTTGTGTACAGATGCCACAGGTGCAGGAATGGGTGCAGTATTGATGCAACTTGATCAGGCAAAAGGGAAATGTGTAATTGCATATGTTAGTCGTTCTCTCAACCTCACAGAACGTAATTACAGTGTTACGGATTTGGAAGCCCTAGCAGGGGTCTGGTCTCTGAAACATTTCAGAGATATAGTACATGGTTTCCCAGTGCATATTCAGACAGACCAACTCCCCCATTGTGGTTCAAGGTAAGGAACCTTACAGGTCGACTAGCTCGATGGCCAGTCATCATCCAAGACTTTACGCCGAATTCACACTATAGGGATGGTCTCGCTCCGCTCACGGTCTGGTCAAATATCATTACATGCATTTCAGTGGAAGCATTCACACTGGCAGTAACGGTCCAAGAACGCTCCGCTCTCGCTCTGCTCACGATCCATTCAAAAGATATTTTGACCGGAGCAAGAGTGGACCGTGAGCGGAGCGAACAGATGGTGTGAATACCCGCCACGGTCTCGCTCCACTCCAGTCTTGATTCAGCCCTCTGAATGATGTGTTTTCCTTTTTCAGGTCATCCTCAATTTTTGATAGTATTCTTTCAAATGTTCCAATGTTCATTCTAAAATACCTGTGAAATTTACTTTCATCATCAATCAGATGAGGAAACTGTGTATAAAATTATCCTTCACTTTTCCTATCTTGCAAGACTGGATGAACCCACACTCTCTTTTTCGACTTTGTTTTCTAAATTGTTTTATTATTATTATTTTTTTTTGTGGTAGGTGGGGGCGCTCACCATCCGCTCACTCGATGTAGTGCTGCTGTCGGGTGTCTGCCCTTTCCTCTCCTCCATCCTTATCCTTCTTTCCTTCCATCCTCTTCTGTCTTTCTCTCCTTCATTTTTTCCTTGTCCCTCTGCCCACAGGTGACTTTACACTCCCTCTTCTGTCTTCTTTCCTTCATTCTTTCCTCTTCCTTCAGCCTGTGGGTTACTCTACACTGAGTGACAAGCCAAATGGTTTCCTGTACACCAGGAAGCCATTTACTACGCTGGGTGGAAACCATATAACCAAATTTTGGCGCCTGGTGGTTAAGTGGGTAATTATTGCGCTCCCATCGGATTGAGCTGGTAGAGGTTTATATCCAAGGGGTGGTTGGGGTTGATTGCTCATGTAATGCCACTCAGGGATGAGTGAGGCTGGTCACTCATCTTAAATATCGGGACCAACTGCCTAGCCCCGTGCTCCTACGCTTCTCGTGGGGTAATGTAGGATTCGATGATGGATGGATGAATGGTTTTCTTCTTCATCCAGTGCAGTGGCGATCATTGCCAACTCGGCTCGTGAAAAGTCACACATCCTCTGTCAGTGGCGGTGGTACATCTACTGTTGAGGGAGAAGGGATGACGGGACCGTGAGCGAAGCGAGAGCGGACCGGTCGTGTGAATGCACCAGGACCCTGAGCGGAGCGAGAGTGGGGCGTAACTGGAGCGTGACCATCCCTATAATGTGAGTAGGGCCTAAGGCCCAATTCACGCTATAGGGACGGTCGCACTCTGCTCACAGTCTGTTCAAACATCATTACATGCATATCAGTGGAAGCATTCACACTGGACATAACGGTCAAGGAACGCTTCACTCATGATCCATCCACAAGATATTTTGATCAGAGCGAGAGTGGACCCTCCAGGGAAACGTCGTCTGTGGCATTTTGAAGCCGCGGACTGAGAGGCCCTCAGGCAGTACTTCTTTGATTTTCCCTGGAATGATTATTGCTTCCATGGCCGTGAGCCATCTGAGTGAGCCTTGCGCATTACGGAGGTTATTCTCTCGGGCATGGAAGCATACATTCCTTTCTCATATCCTTTGACTAAAGCAAGAAAGCCTTGGTTTAATCACGCTTGTTCTAATGCTGTCCGCAACAAGGAAAAGGCCTACGAAAGGTACCGGAGCCATCCCACCCCTGAATCACATCATCTTTATGTTTCTGCCCGGAATCGTGCTAAGTCTGTTCTTCGCTCTACTAAAAATAATTTCATCCATACTAAATGCTCTCAACTCTCCAACTCGAATTCTTCCCGCTCCTTCTGGCACCTTGCCAAAAATCTTTCTAACAACTTTACCTCATCATCCTTCCCTCCTCTTTTCTACTCTGATGGTTCTGTGGCTATTTCTTCTACTGATAAAGCAGATCTCTTCGCACAGACTTTCTCCTCCAATTCCACCTTAGACGATTCCGGTGCTGTTCCTCCATCACTTCTCCCCTCTGACTTCCTCATGGCTGACATTAAAATTTCTTCAGTTGATGTATTTTCTGCCATCACTGGCCTCAGTACTAACAAGGCATATGGGCCTGATGGGGTCCCTCCTGTTGTTCTCAAGAACTGTGCTTCTGTGCTTACACCCTGCCTAGGCAAACTCTTTCGCCTTTGTCTGTCAACTTGTACCTTTCCTTCTTGCTGGAAGTTTGCTCTCATTCAGCCAGTCCCAAAGAAGGGTGACCACTCCCAACCCTCCAACTATCGTCCAATTGCTTTAACGTCCTGTATTTCAAAAGTTTTCGAGTCAATTCTTAATAGAAAAATTTTAAGGCATCTTTCTTATCACAACCTTCTTTCCGATCGTCAGTATGGGTTCCGTCAGGGACGCTCCACTGGCGATCTTCTCACCTACCTTTCAGACTCCTGGTCATCCTCCTTTCGGGACTTTGGCGAAAGCTTTGCCATTGCACTTGACATCTCAAAGGCTTTCGATCGAGTCTGGCATAAATCTTTAATTTCCAAACTGCCCTCCTACGGTTTCTATCCTTCTATCTGTGCTTTCATCGCTAGCTTCCTTTCTCGTCGTTCTATAGCCGCTGTTGTAGACGGCCATCGTTCTTCTCCTAGATCTATCAACAGTGGTGTTCCTCAGGGCTCTGTCCTATCACCAACTCTCTTCCTTTTATTCATCAATGATCTTCTAAGCTGTACATCTAACCCTATCCACTCATACGCTGATGACTCCACCCTTCACCTTTCCATTTGGTTCCCGCAACGCCCATCTCAACAGTTACTTCAAAAAACAAGGGATGAGGCTATGGCACACCTAATGTCTGACTTGGCTCGTATCTCTGACTGGGGTAAAAATAATATGGTTGTCTTTAATGCATCTAAGACTCAGTTCTTACACCTATCAACCCGACAAAATCTTCCACAGGTATACCCATTAATGTTTAATAATATTCAGCTTAATCCTGCATCATCCTTGAACATGCTTGGGGTTTCATTTACTCGGGACTTATCTTGGAAAGATCATATTACATCTCTTGTAAAATCTGCTTCCAAGAGATTGGGTGTGCTAAGCCGACTCTGCTCTTTCTTTACCCCTGCACAATTGTTGACTCTATACAGGGGTTTTATCCGCCCCTGTATGGAGTACAACTCTCATGTGTGGGGAGGCTCCCCACATACAGCTCTTCTCAATAGGGTGGAGTAAAGGCTTTTCGTCTCATTAACTCTCCTCCTCTTACTGACTCCCTTCAACCTCTGTCTCTTCGCCACACTTTTGCATCTTTATCTCTTTTCTATCGCTACTTTAATGGTCACTGCTCCTCTGAACTGTCTGCTTGCATTCCTCCACCTCTACGACGGGCGCGTAGCACCCGTCTGGCAGCAAACTCTCATCCCTTTTCTGTCCAACTCTCTAATGCAAGAGTTAACCGTTACTCCCAGTCTTTCATTTATGCAACAGGTCAGCTCTGGAACTGTCTCCCTCTGTCTGTATTTCCTGCTGCCTATGATCTCCAGTCTTTCAAACGCAGTGTGTCCAGGCATCTCAAAATGATCGGATCTTGAATTTGGCTCTCTATTGTATTTTGTTTTTCTCTTGGAGGGAACTGTTACTGTGGGCTCATGGCCTTTGGTTCCTTCTTCCTCGCATAAGAAAAAAGAAAAAAATGTGAACATTCACCACTGTCTTGCTCCGCTCCAGTCTTGACTCAGCCATCTGAATGATGTGTTTTCCTTTTTCAGGTCATGCTCAATTTTTGATAGTATTTTTTCAAATGTTCCAATGTTCATTCTATAATAGATGTGAAATTTACTTTCATCATCAGTCAGGTGAGGAAATAGTGTATGGAATTCCTCTTCAGTTTTCCTGTCTTGCAAGATTGGATGAACCCACATTCTCTTTATTTTCCTATTTTGTTTTCCTTTCTTCTTCTTCTTCTTCTTCTTCTTCTTCATCCAGTGCAATGATCACTGCCAACTCGGCTCTTGATAAGTCACACATCCTCCATCAATGGTGGTGGCACTTCCATTGTTGAGGGAGAGGGGATGATGGGACAGTGAGCGAAGTGAGAGCGGACCGGACTAGTGAATGCATCAAGACCGTGAGCAGAGTGAGAGTGGAGCGTGACTGGATCATGACCGTCCCTATAGTGTGAATAGGGCCTAATCCAACCTTTCAGTACATGTCCAGGAAATCGAACATAGTTGCAGACGCACTTTCACGTCACGTTGTGGAGAAAGTCTCACCATATCAACCAAACAAAACTGCTTGCACCACCTTAACCTCCGAGGTCATTCAAAATTGTCAGCACAAACACCCTCTATGGTCCAAGGTAATTCATTTGCTAGAATTGGGAGATACTTCGACTTTACCTACTCTGCCAGTGCCAGGAGATGGGTTCATGCAAGATAATGGTATCTTGTACAGGAAAACATTACTTACAGGAAAGGACATACCCAGTAGGGAAGTAGCCTACACCAACTCGTTGTCCCTACTGATCTAATACCTGCCGTAGGCTACTTCACATCGTTCATAACACTCCTCATGCTTCTCATGCAGGTAAAGATCGATGTTTGAGACAAATAGGTCTCGGATACTATTGGCCCACAATGCTTAAAGACATTAACATGCACTGCGACTTGAATTTCCTGTAATCGCCACAAAGGATCAACCGGATCACCTGCACCAGTCTTTCAATATCCAGTTCCATCATGCCCGTGGGAAACTGTCTCTATCAACCTCCTTAAATTACCTATTACAGAATCCGGTGCAGAGTAGGCCTATTTATTTGTAGCAGTCGATCACTTCTCACGCTACCGTGGCCTCGTGGCTCTCCCAGATAAGACCGCTCAGAGTGTTTGCACGTGCCTTCATAGACCATGTCGTGTGCCCATTCACTACTCCGTCACCTATTATTACTGATAATGGCACAGAGTTTAACACCAGTCTTCCGGTTGGAATTTGTAAGCAGTACAACATCAACAAATGTAGTGTCTTTATTATCCATCCAGCTTCCAATGGCCTCGTAGAGCGACACAACAGGAAGGTTTTGGAGTGTTTAAGACATCTAGGTTCTGAAAGTGCCTTCTGGGATGAATGGATAACCTAAGTTGCAGCATCTATTGATACTTATATCAATGCATCCAATGGCAAATCTCCATTCTTTGTCTTATATGGGTTTGATAAAGATCTACCTTATTCTATGTTATCATCAAGGCTATAATATGGATGACTATGTGAAATTGAAGCTGTCAAATTTCCAGAAAATACATCAGTATGTACAGACAAATCTGGCTTCATCTCAAGACAGCATGGTGCAACGTCGAGATAAGTCTGCCTCGCTTATCAGTATTAATGTTGGAGATCTGGTGTTTGTTCATTCACGAGCACATCTAAATTGGATAACTAATTCACGGGCCCACACCGCGTGATAACTCGACAGGGCAACAAGTTTGAAATATCGACTACAGATACCAAGTGGGTGCATGCATGCGAACGATCTCAAGTGTGTATCAAGAGGCCTGATGTTGGAGGAGGCACTTGCAGAAACTACATCCCCTTCCTCTACATCTCCTACTCATCCTTTTCCTTCATCTGCACCTTCTTCACACACCCATTCTCCCTCCTAAGTCAATGAATATCGATCAAAGTTGCATTCTGTACACAAACCTCCTATTTCTTGCATATTCACCTCTTCATAATCATCCGTATTAATTCAAGCTTATTTTATGGGTAAGATGTTTGAGGTCTACCTGCTGGCAGTGTTGGCCCTAATAGGGTCTGGATTGGGTGAGGAAGATGGTGGAGTACGACCTGAGGATTTGGTCAGCTCGGGAGGCGAGGTAATGGTGATAAAGGATGTAGTCTCCCTGCGCTACAAAGCCTATAATCTCGAGCCTTTGGCCGACGTAGCCATCACTCTGCCTAACTTCGAACATCAACTGCATGAGATAAAGACCCTTCTATCAACCATAAGGGCGAAACATGACAAAGACGCATTTTGGTACCCTCTTTACTTGCCCATTACCTGGAAGCTAGAGTACATTCAGATGAAGTTCTCCCATTTAAATGACACATTTTCCAACCAGGCACTTGTTGGTCGTTCACGTGTGAAGACTGGCTTCTTTGGTCTTGGGGGGGGGGGGGAATCTTAAGTGACTTATTTGGAAAGTGACAACTCGTGACCTCTCGGAATTCAAATCCCACTTTGCTGAATTAACCGATGCCCATGAGTCTTAAAAGTCGAGTTATACAGATTCAACATACATGCTACAGTAGATTGTGGCCCTCTTACATGACGTCACATACACATTAAACTACTTCACGTCCATTTTGAAAACACAGATCTCAAAAATTAATATTCTTTCAGAACTCCTATATGTCAAACTACACATAGACAACATGCAACCCTCTTTGGACTCTCTTCTTTCCCATTTCACTTCCTTAGTTCATATTCTAGTTGATGCTGTCAGTGGTTGAGTCACTGCAGACTTAGTGCCTATCTCAGATCTCCATTCTGTATTGGAATGGCTCGCTATACTTTTGACTTGTCTCCGATGTTTTCCTTCTCCTCACTAGAATTCTTCTACTCAGTTCTTGAGGCCACTTTCCTCACTAAAGACATCGTTGTTCATATCCCTCTTCGTTCTACTACCACATTCAATCTCTTCCACATCATTCCTTTTCCCTTCTTGTTCAATAATTCCTTGTTACAGGCCACTGTTTTCTCGAGGTATTCCCTCCTCACCCATGATCATCTCTCCATTGCTTTCACATCCTCTAGTGATCTCGATGAGTGTTCTTTCCCCACACCTACTTCTCATCTTTATGCTGCCTACCCTCTGGCTGTTTTTCCTAGAAGTGCCGCCCCTTGCGAGTGTGCATTAGTCCACAACCTTTCTGTACACTCAGCCTGTTCCTTCAATCCGGCTTCTAAAGTCCCAGTTCACTACGTTCCCATGAAGCTATCTATCTATCTATCTATTGCCAGACGCCTCAATCCCGTTTGGGGTGGCCACAAACAAATCGCCTCCAAGTCGCCCTGTCCCCCGCCATTTCACTGCCTTGCTCCCAACTCACACACCCCTCTCTCATATACCTCTCCACCCCATCCCTCCATCTCA
This sequence comes from Coenobita brevimanus, assembly GCF_032717465.1. NCBI lineage: Eukaryota > Metazoa > Arthropoda > Malacostraca > Decapoda > Coenobitidae > Coenobita > Coenobita brevimanus. Next base: position 25,957,560 of record NC_136968.1, on the reverse strand, counting down.
TCCTCGGCCTCCCCCTCCCTCTTCCCCCCTCCACCTCACTCACATACACTCTCTTCGTCAGTCTTTCACCCTCCATCCTCTCCACATGGCCAAACCACCTCAGTGTGTTCCTCATAACGCTTCCTATCACATCCACATCAACACCACAACGCTCCTTTACATCCTCATTCGTCAGCCTGTCTCTCCATGTGACTCCACAGGCTTCTCTTAAATAACTCATTTCCACTGCTCTCACTCTTGACTTGTGACCTTCCAACAACGTCCAAGCTTCACTTCCGTACGTTAGAGTTGGTATCACAATACTGTCATGTAGTAACTTTTTCACTTCCATGCTCACTTCCCTGTTTCTTATCACTGCTTTCAAAGAACCAGCAACCTTTCTTCCCTGCTGTACCCTTTCAAGCACTTCACCCTCCAAACCTCCATCCTTACTCATCACACTACCTAAGTACTTAAACGTACTCACATTTTCCAATTCCTCACCATCCAGCCTCGCTGTACATTCACTGACTTCACCTCTTTCAAAGACCATCACTTTACTCTTCCCTACATTCACCTTTAGATTCCGTTTCTTACACACTCTCCGAAACTCATCCACCAAGCCTTGCAGCTCCCCTTCGTCTTCACTCAACAACACAGTATCATCTGCAAACAACAGTACAGGGAGTTTCCAAATACTATCCTCTCTCACCAGGGCCACTCCAACATCCACTACACTACCTTGTACCTCTTTTATTACCTCATCCATGTACAAATTGAACAATCATGGAAACATGACACATCCCTGTTTCAAACCAACTTTCAAAGAGAAAAATTCACTTAGTTCACCATCCACACGCACTGCAGCCTTCGCACCATCGTACATACTCTTCACAGCATTCATCAACTTCCCATCTACTCCATATATTCTTAACACTTTCCATAATCCTTGTCTATCCACCCTGTCATATGCTTTCTCCAAATCCATGAAAGCCGCATACAACTTCTTTCCCTTCTCTAGAAACTTTTCCACTAAAGATCTAAGAATGAATATCTGATCTACACAGCCTCTTCCCTTCCTAAAGCCTCCCTGTTCTTCTCCAACTAATTTCTCTGTTCTTTCTCTAACTCTGTCAATAAGTATCCTACCATACACTTTTCCTATTATACTAAGAAGACAAATGCCCCTGTGATTACCACACACTTCTTTTTCCCTTTTTCCTTTGTACAAGGGAATAATTATACCTGACTTCCAATCCTCCGGGACTCTACCTTCCTCCCAGGCCAATCTGCACATCTTCCACATCCATTCTACAACTATCTCTCCCCTATGCTTCAGCATTTCACCACACACTCCATCAATTCCTGGGGTTTTCCCCGATTTAACTTTCTTCATTGCTTCCACAACTTCTATCCTACTGATTTCTTCCTGTCTTCTCACCTCCCTCCTTCTCCCAGCCATTCCCCAGCCACTTATACTCGCATTACTTCCATCCTCTACGTTCAACACTTCCTTAAAGTGTTCTCTCCATCTGCTCACTTTTTCTCCCTTCTCCACTAGTAGTCTACCATTTTTATCTTTCACTCCCCTGCTAACTTCACTTCCACCCTGTCTTACTCTTTTCACCTCTTTCCAGAACATTTTCTTAGTCCCTCCACTTTACGCTCAAATTCCTTCCAAATTCCTCATCCACTCTCTTCTTACTCTCTCTTACTAATCTTTTCACCTCTCTGTTTCTTTCTACATATAACTCTCTCTTCCGCCTCTCAACTTCTTCCACACCCCTATTTCTCATCCATTCATTGTATGCTTTCTTCTTTTGTGCCACAGCCTGTTTCACCTCTTCAGTTCAGCACACTGTTCCTTGCACCCCCCTCCGTCTTCTCTTCCTTCCACACACCACATCACATGCTGCACATATTTCTTCTGAAAATATTCTACACACACCTTCCACGTCTCCCATCTGCTCCAATTCATTTTTGCCCAATCGTTTCTCCACTTCTCTCTTATACTCTGCCTTTTTCTCATCCTCTTGTAACCTTTCCACTCTCCTTGCAACTACTACTTCCTCTCGTCTTTCCCTTCTTCTATTCCTCCATCTTACTTGAATTCTAATTCTGGCCACCACCAAGTAGTGGTCAGAAAGTCCACTCCCCCAGCTTCTATAAACTCTTGCATCCTTTACACATCTTCCTATCCTTTCATCCACACACACGTAATCAATCATTGCCTTCCTTTCATTCAGTTCACCACTCACCTTTCTCATCACTCGCCATGTATACCTGTGGATCATTTTATGCCTGAAGAGGGTATTGGCTATCACCAACCCCCTCCCAGCACAAATGTCCACTAACGCACTCCCATTCTCATCTGTCTCAGCAGGCTCACCCCACTCACCAACTATTCCATCCACCTTCACATTCCCAACTTTACTATTCATATCACCAATCAAAAACACTCTCTCATTCCTTCCAAACTATTCCATGCACACTTCTACGTTTGTCCAGAACTCTTCTCTCACTCTTCTAGCACGATCTTGCGTTGGTGCATACACACACACAATCGCCCACATTTGTATTCCAACTTTGAACTTTATCCACACAATCCTTGACCCAACTGATCCATACTGTCTTATGCTCCTCTTCCATCTTTTACTCACAACTATACATACTCCTTCCTTTGCCCTCTCATTCTCACCTACTCCTGCACATGTACCCCATCCATACTCCCATTCTCTCACACTTTCTCCTCTTCATTTTGTTTCAGTTATTCCACGTACATCCACTTTCGCACCCTCAAGCACCTGGACAATCTCTCTCTCTTTCACCTCATCATTCGCTCCTCTTACATTCCATGTTGCGATTACCATGTCCTTTGTCCAGTCCTTGGTCGTCATCGTTTGGTCAGTCCTTGTCCGAGGCTTATTGTTTGTTTTTTTAGTTAGTTGTTTTCCGGGGAGGGACACTAACCCTCCGCCAACCCTTTTAGTCGCCTTTTACGACAAGCAGGGATACTGGGGGAGTATTCTTGAAAAACCCCCCTACCCCCAGGGGGTATCACATCCAATAATTCTTCAGAGACCCCGTCTCTGTTAGTATCATGTGTCCTGGAACTTCTGTTCATTCGTGTGTGCTAATGGTCTGTTTAAGGCTCCTGGCTATTGTACAGTTAAATCAGAATCAGACCATACGCAATCACACATACGAAATCTTTCAACCCATCAACATGACTTCCTATCTCCCTTCTGACAATCTGTCCATCACCTCTGCAAACTTACTAGCTGAGAGCGCACATGACTATCACAAATTACATCTAACTGCTCGTCAGTGAAGAAGTTATGGACTCTGTACAATAATCCAAGTTTCACCTTGGCGGTTTTAGTAAGTGATCTGACATAAGAGGTCCAGCTGAGGGCATTGTTGAGACACCGAGAATTTCAATGCTTTTGGAGATGGGAATATTAGTAACACTGAAGGTCATACCGTATACGCGTCTGGTAATATCTGTCTGTTAGTAAATTGTATATATTTGGTTTTACTAGTGTTAAGAAGCAGGATTTGCTAGTTAGGAAGTCTGGATGTTTCTCGATGTTCCTGGTATTATACCGTTACGAATCAGAGTTGCCAGTTAGCCTGCTATTGTGAGCGTTTTTTTTTTTTTTTCGTAAGTTATGCATTAATTTTTCTGCTCTTTTTCTTTATAACATTTTACGTGATTGCTTGTTAAATTATGTAATTTAAGTTCGTATGGTAAAAAATTTAGTGTTATGCTTTGTAAGAAAACTCTGGATATTTTGGATGCCTCCTAGTTGGTAACTGTTGTAACTTGCTCTCTCGAGAATGCAAGAGAACTTTGGAGTAATAGATCACTCTAGAGAATAGGAACCTTGTATAAGGATGGGGAAGAGAATAGAGGAGTTCAGTCAGTTTTTGGTTCAGTTTGAGTGTAGTGCAGTGTCAGTGCAGTGTCAGTGAAGATTGCATATTTTCGGTACTTGGGAAAGTGAGGTGTCAAGCATTAAGTGAAACTGCAATTAGCAGTGTTTGTATAGCTCCAGTGCTTGTGAAAACAGTGAAGTTGGAAGGCATTACGTGTAATTACTTGGAAAATAAAGATAGTGGACTTAAGAAGCGAGTGTTTATTTATGACGCCTGAGCTGATCCTGTGTACTGTACACCTAAACACTGACTGTAGGAAGAACAACTCACTGGGCAATGTCCTTCCTATACTGAAGTATTGCTGTTGGAGCCTGTGGCAGTGTGGGATGGGGAAGAATCAATAGCATTAAATGAGACAAGGTTAGTTTGTCCCCATTGGGTGATCTTAAACAAGTTTTGATGGAGATGGCTGTACTGAGTATAGAGTTACAGATATTGGACTTTGTAAATGGGAGTTTGAATGTGAATGAAGTGTGAAGTGTTGTCATCTGCATGTGAATGGATGGGACTGTGGGTAACAGATAAGAGATCATTAATGTGAACTTTGAAAAGGGTTAGTGCCAGAACTTATCCTTGTGGCATCCTGGCATAAACTGAGTGGAAACTGGAATATACATCACCTACTTTTCCACCTATTTTTCTGTCACTGAGATATGAGGAAAGCAGAGGAGCAAAAGACGTTACTCCATAGCGAGGGGGTTTAAAAAGCAGGGAACGGTGCCACACTCTGTCGAAAGTTTTAGAAATACCAAGGGCTACTGCATGAGTTTCTCCATGTTGGCCAAATGATTGATGGATGGTATGAGTCAGGAGATTGAGTATATCAATTGTGGATATTTTGTGGCAAAAACCTTATTATCTGTCACTAATTAAGTTGTTTGATTATCTATCTATCTATCTATATATATATATATATATATATATATATATATATATATATATATATATATATATATATATATATATAAAGCCATTCCAACACTACAATTACAGTTACAAGCATTTCTAACCATACATACAATCTCTACCAGACAGTCTAAGCCACTTGGTAGAGATACATTGGCTGTATCGTCCCGACTTCGGTCGGGATAGACTGGTCCTGCAGTGGATACTCAAACGGCTGATGGTGATGATGATGATGATATATATATATATATATATATATATATATATAGTGTGTGTGTGTGTGTGTGTGTGTGTGTGTATGTATAAGGGTGGTCCTTAGGTATATAGTGAAAACTGAATATGAGAAATCTTCACATGCCACCCCCTAGCATTGTGTCACTGATATAAAAATACATGTAAATTTTTTTGTACATTGCAGAAAAAAATCTGGTGCCCCAATGGCCGTGAATTTACTCCCTATATAAGAGAATAGGACAATGTTCCTGAGAGCCTCTCATCGATCCGCAAGAGGAAGCAGTCTGGCGGGAAAGCGATGAGGAGAGGGGAGAGAAGACACTGTGGCGCCTCTAAGGGTAAGGGTAGGGTGAGGGGGGAGGGAACTGGGCAGTCAGCATTGTGTCGTTCCCCCTTTTACTAGCTTAGTGAACAGCTGTTTTGTGCATTACGAAGGCAAATAACATTATCTTTCATCTGAGAAATCTTTCCAGGTGGTGAGTCAGTCTCGAGGTTTGACTGCAATTGCTACAGCTGGCAAACAGCCTTTCTTATAGGATGACGACCACGACAAATGTAAGGAAGAGAAGGGAACCAGGTAGGAGACCGAGATCTGGTTGGATGGTCAGCCCCCATCCATCTTACAGGTGGTAAGTAGCCATCTAACAGTGAGGACCTCCAGCGGCTGTTCCATTCTCTGTGGAAGGAAAAAAGGATCCTACTGGATACTGCAATGATCATGGACTCTGAGGTCACTGGATTCTGGTATTGCCCCAGACTTCCTGTGACACAGAGCAAGTGCAGGATCCCAAAAGAGGAAAATCTGTCTGAGGAATAGCGTTTCCTGAGCAATAGGAAGGACAGGAAGACTGAGGTGGAAGAAGGGAAGTAAGCTGACTTCAGACTGAAGCTGAAGAACCTCTTCAACTTGGCGCACATGGACGCCATGAAGCTGCTGAGGAATGAAGAGGACAAGGCGTTTGCAAAGGCTTAGCAGGAGGAAGACTGCCAAGGCATCATGCTCGGTATTGACTGGAAACTGTCCAATGCTGAAGTGAAGAAGCTTGAGAGAAAGGAGGCTTTCCAAGTTCGGAAACTATGAGAGCAGCAGTGGCTGGCAGCATTAGAAGCTTCTGTTGAGTTGGAGGACTTTGAAGAAGCCATAGAAAACAAAGACCCTGTCCCTGGACCATCCACGTCAACTACCAAATTCTCACCCTAACGACAACGATCCTAATCTCGTGCACCTGTCATCACTCTGGAGGAGTTGCCTAATGCTTTGGACCACATGAAGTCCAGCAACCACAATGCTGTCCACATCTAAGCTGCTGCAGCATCTGTGTTTGGCAAGAATCCTTCAATTTTGGCTTTGAACCAGCACAGCATCCATGAGGGGGCAAATCAAGGTCCATGGCAAACAGGCAGTAGCTCTGCACTCATCCATCAAGCCTGGTATTCCCTTCATTTTCCGCTGGGACAGTGGGTTGGTTGCTGATGAACCTGGCCAGGAAATGTTCGAATATTTACCCATCCTGGTGTTTGTAGAGGGAATTGTGAAGCTGTTGAACGTCCTCCAACTGCACTCAGGAACAGGAACTGCCATGGTGGAGGTGATCTTTGCTACCCTGTAAGAATGGGACCTGGTGGATTTGGTGACAAACACGACCTTCGACATAAGTGCTAGCAACACTGGAATTCGCTCTGGGGCCTGCACTCCCCTGCACTCCCCAGCAGGAAGCACATCAGTAAGATCTGCATCCAGGAAGTCTTCACAGTCTGCACTAGCATCATCACATTAGGGACAGACACCCCCCTTTTCAAGCATTTCAAGCAGAAATAGACCTTCGTTGTAGCTTATCATTTGAAGCTACTCGCCAACCTTCCTACCCGTTGCAACGGGGTCATCACCTTCAGACACCTTTGACTTACCACCCAACAACCATGGGAAGATAACTGAGAGTTACTTGAGCTCATAGTGATCATCCTCAGCGGAGTTCCTCCTCGTGGTTTCCACATTTCACGTCGTGGCACCTACCACGTTACCCATTGGATGGCCAAAATCATCTACTCAGTCAAGACTTACCTCTTTCGCAGGCAGTTCAAGCTCACTGTGTGAGAGCTTGCCACACTCGAGTGGTTTGTCATATTTGCCATTGTGTTTTACGGCCTATACTGGTTCACAGCACCAGTTGCCACATCTGCTTCTCAGAACAACCTCAAGTTTCTTCAACACATCCTGGACTACAATGATTTGGACTTCTCATCCACTGCTGTGAAGGCCTTCAGTCCTCACCTCTGGTACCTCTCTGAGAAGCTGATTGGCCTGGCGTTCTTGGATGAGTCTCTCAACTTCGAAATGAAGAGGACCATGGTCACAGCTCTGGAGAACAAGGAGGAGGATGAGCCTGAGAAGAGAAGGACTCTGGAGCTGTTTGTGGTTGTCATTCGAGTGAAGAACCTCCCTGATTTCGTAACGACCACCACTCACAGCCTTCCGTTTTTCCTTGGCTCCTCCAATGGGTCCTTCCATGTCGACCCATCCACGTCGGTTGAATGAGATGACCACAAGAAAGCCAAGCGATGCCTCGAGTCACTGAAAGTCACGAACAATTTTGCTGAGCAAAGATTTGCTCTCCCTGTCATTACAAAAGATGAGGAGCAGCGGCAATTTCTGTTTCAGGTCATAGAGGCTCATTGTCAGTGATTCCCAGACACTCAAAAGGCAACCGTGACCTCTCAAACTAGGCAAGAATGAGTGGGGGATTGGTTCCCATGACATCCCCCCAACGAGTGGCAAATACTTACACTGTAAGGGGGACTTAGGTGCGTCGGCATGGTATTCAGCCCAGATGGCACAGAGTGTGAACTTCTGGGTCTTTGGGGCACCAGTAAATACTACAGAATAAGACTGAAATTTTCCACAGAGAGTTTTTGTACCAGGAGAAACAAAATTGCAGAGTGGCCAATAAAAATCTAAAACTTAGAAAATAAGGACCACCCTGATACATATATATATATATATATATATATATATATATATATATATATATATATATATATATATATATATATACACCTACGTGTCAAGTGGGGTTGGTGGAGGATTAGTGCCCCTCCCTGTAAAACAATTAACTCTAAGCCCTTGGTCACCCCGTTAGGGATACATGGCGTCTGGCAATGAAAATATATATATATATATATATATATATATATCTATACATATATATATATATATATATATATATATATATATATATATATATATCGTTTTCGATTTTAAAGGCTCCAACATGCTTGCATGTGTCGGCCTTGGTCACCTAATGGCGGCTCTCCACGCTGCACGATCCATTGCAGCCTCCCTGTTCAGTCTCTTAACCCTAAGGTCACACTTAATGACCTCGTCCCATGTCTTTCTCGGTCTACCCCTCATAACCCCACCCCCAATATTAACACTTCTCACCTTCCTCACCCAATTATCATCCCCCATCCTCTCCACATGTCCAAACCACCTCAATCTACCTCTCCTCATCACAACACCAATACACTCCAGTCCCATCCTACCTCTCAACTCTTGCATTGTAAACCCAACCCCTCCAGGCCTTGGACGCAGGGACACACTGCACATCCACCTAATCATTGTCATTTCTGTACGTCTGAGCCGGCGAATGTCTTCCTTCTTCACTGCCCAGGTCTCACTGCCATACAGCATTACACTTCTAACACATGCTGCATACAAAGACCCCTTAGCACGTAGGGAGAGCCCTCTCAATGTCAGGAGAGGCAAGAGCTCCCTGAACTTCTTCCAACCACTTCTCACCCTAGCCACAGAGCTAGCTCCAGCCCCACCTCCAGCACACAACATGTCTCCCAAATAACAAAACTCTTCCACACACTCAAGAGATTCACCAGCAAGTTCAATCCTTTCACGTTTGACGATCTCCACCTGCTCACCCCGGCACGCCGTACACATAAAATCAGCATTATCTCGCAGTCTACCTCTGATACCACTACATCTCTTATGCACCCATTTATCACACACACCGCACAAGATGGAATTACTTCCCACGCCCTTGTGGCAAACTGCTCATGGCCACTCTCCCTCGTCTTTGACAGTACCGCCACTAACCCTAGATATCATCACTTTTGTTTTATCTGCATTTACCCTTAAACCCTTGTGCCCCATACCATCTCTCCACTTCCTAAACCTTTCCTCCGCCTCCCTTTCATTCTCTGCAATCAACACCAAATCATCAGCATACAACAACTCCCACGGGAGTCCGTTTCTAAAGTCACGTGAAAGGGCTTCAAGTACCATGATAAACAACATGGGACTCAAGACTGACCCTTGATGCACACCAACATTCACGGAAAACTCATCACTCAAATCTCCATTCACTCTCACCTGGGTGTGAGCACCCACATACATGGCCATAACCACCCTAACCAGCCACTCCTCCAAGCCAAGCTTTCTCATTGCCCACTTCACCACCTCTCTAGGGACTCTGTCAAAGGCCTTTTCCAAATCAACAAAAACAAAATAAAGATCCCTTCTCCTACCAATATATTTTTCCTGAAGCTGTCGAACAATGAATATGGCATCAGTGGTCCCCCTACCTGGCATAAACCCAAACTGCATCTCATCAATATTCACTCTTTCTCTAATCATACCCTCTAAAACTCTCTCCATTACCTTCATTATCTGATCTAAAAGCTTTATACCTCTATAATTTCCTTTTTCCAGGGCATCACCCTTCCCTTTATACACATTTACAATTACACTCTTCAGCCAATCATCTGGGACAACACACTCATAAATAATCCTATTTATCAGGTCAGTGACTAAACTCACCCCTATATCGCCTTAGGCCTTCAACATTTCGGCAGTCAACCCAGACACACCTGCTGCCTTCCCCACCCTCATCCTGCCTATTCCCTCACTCACAGTAGCAGTATCAATCAAAGGCCAAGGGCCAGACACTGGATCTGCTGGCTCCAAACCTTCCCTGTCCCAGTCAAACTCCTCATTCAACAACCGATTATAATGCTCTCTCCATGCATCTTTAATATCCTCACTGTTCACCACTACCCCTCCTTCATCATTCTTCACACACTGCTCACCTATGATATCCCGATTATCCCTCTTCACCTGACCTGTCACCCTAAATATATTTTTCCTTTCCCCATGATTTAGGATATCAAGTAATTGTCTCTGTGACTCAGACTTTGCCCTGTATACCTCTCTCCTAGCCCTACGCTTGGCAGCCAAATATATATACAGTATATAGATATATATATCTATATATATATATATATATATATATATATATATATATATATATATATATATATATATATATATACAGTATATATATATATATATATATATATATATATATATATATATATATATATATATATATATATATATATATATGAAAGGTGGTGGAGTGACCATTGTTGACTGGTTAGTAAGATTGTTGAATGTGTGCTTTGAGAAAGGTATGGTGCCAATTGACTGGGCAAGTGCTTGTGTGGTCCCGTTGTATAAAGGCAAAGGTGATTAGAATGAATGTACTAGCTTTAGGGGTATAAGTCTGTTGAGTGTTGTAGGTAAGGTTTATGGTAGAGTGTTAATTAGGAGAGTTAGAGAAGGTACAGAGGGAGTGATTGTGAAGAGCAGTGTGGCTTAGGAGAGGGAGGGGATGCGTGGATCAGGTGTTTGCTGTGAGACAAGTGTGTAAAAGTATTTAGCGAAAGGCAAGGATGTGTTTTGGGCATTCATGGATTTAGAGAGAGCGTATGATAGAATTGATAGGGAGGCTTTGTGGACTGTTTTAAGATTGTATGGACTTGATGGTAGGTTACTAAAAGGGGTGAAAAGTTTTTTGTAAATAGTAGAGCGTGTGTAAGAGTGGGAAATGCTGTGAGTGACTGGTTTCCTGTGAGAGTGGGGCTGCGACAGGGATGTGTGATGTCGCCTTGGTTGTTTAATATTTACATGGATGGTGTTGTAAGGGAGGTGAATGCAAGAGTTTTAGGTGGAGGTCTGAGCCTGGTGAATGTTGATGGTGGAGAGTGGAATCTGAAGCAGCTGCTGTTTGCAGATGATACTGCACTGGTGGCTGATTCAGAGAAGAGATTGAGACAGTTGGTAGAGGAGTTTGGAAGGGTGTGTGAAAGGAGGAAATTGAATGTAAATGAGAATAACAGTAAAGTGATGAAGTGTACGAGGTTGGTAGATGGTAGGAGGATGAATATAGCTTTGAATGGCGAGTTGCTTGAGGAGGAAGAGTGTTTTAAATATCTAGGGTCACATGTTGCTGTGGATGGAGGAATAGATGCAGAAGTGAAGTTTAGAATAAATGAAGTAGGAAAGGTGCTGGGGGGAATGAAAAAAGTGTTTAGATGTCATTCGCTTAGAATGGATTTAAAGAGAAGGTTGTATGAGGGTGTTGTGGTACCGACTGCGTTATATGGGGCTGAAACATGGAATATGGGTGTAGCAGAGAGGAAAAGTTTGAATGTAATGGAGATGAGGTGTCTGAGGAGTATGTGTGAAGTGACGCGTATGGATCGAGTGTGAAATGATGAAGTGTGAAGGAGAACTGGAGTTGTTCAGGAGATGGCTGGTAGAGTTGAGCAGAGGGTGTTGCGATGGTTTGGGCATATGGAGAGAATGGATAATGAGCGATTGGTGAAAAAGATAACTAGATCTGATGTGAGAGGTGTAAGGCTGAGAGGAAGACCACGAATAGGATGGATGGACAATGTGAAGAGAGCACTGGATGCGAGAGGGATGTCTGTTGAGCCAGGAAGAGTGGCTTTGCGTGACAGAAAAAAATGGAGAGAAATTGTGAATGAATAAGTGATGACGCAGCCCTGAGGGGATATTCTCCCGCATTTGGTCTGATCAGCTAGTCAGGTCAGGTGTGGGTAAGGGGATGGGTCTGTTATGATGTGGCAGGGGTAAACCAGCTCTGCTGTCGGGCCCTGCTGTGGATGTCACTGATTGCATTGCGCAGTTGACCCTTGTGTGGTATGGTGCGGTGAGGATCTGTCCGTTCTCCCCTTGGGGCTAAGATGCGAATGAATGTGTATGAATGGATGAGTAAATGGGGAGTGTGTCGTCCTGTCTCGGCTACCTCCCTTTCCTTGGGGGAAGCAGCCTAGAATAATATATATATATATATATATATATATATATATATATATATATATATATATATATATATATATATATATATACAGTATTTATATACACAAAATGAATGTGGTAAATACTCATAACATAACTAGAAATTCTGCCCACCTCAGGCCATCATCAGGTATTACAATTGTCCTATATAGTCAGCACAGACTTGATGAGAAGAAAAAACAGAACTTTACTGAACCATGAAACCAAATAAAAGTAAGTGAAATCAACCCTCTTCCCCGTACAAAAGCTCAAACATGAAATACCAAGAACCACTCAGGGAAGACCCAAGGAAACCTACTCAGACCCCCAACTGAAACAACACTTGTCTTTTAAATTGATTTTCAGGTAGTATCTAATTTCAGTAATTCAACTGATGCTTTACTAGGAGAAAGATTACTAATAGAAAAGTATAGACCTGAAATTAATGTAGCTAATAGTACTTAATGGATTCTCTGTTCGAACCTATAGGTGGGTTTGGTTTGTTTGCTTCAGTCTGGGGGGTTTGAGTTTAGTGTTCGAACATATATATATATATATATATATATATATATATATATATATATATATATATATATATATATATATATATATATATATATATATATATATATATGTGTGTGTGTATATATATATATATATATATATATATATATATATGTGTGTGTGTGTGTGTGTGTGTGTGTGTCAGTGCTTTAGTTGACATTTTTGCAGGGAGGGGGTTGGTGATAGTCAGTACCCTCTTTAGACACAAATGTTCCACAGGTATTCGTAGCGAGTGGTGAGAAAGGTGGGTGGTGAACTGAATGAACGGAAGGCAATGGTTGAACATGTGTGAGTAGATGACAATGTGAAGGTATGTAACTGATGCAAGAGGATACAGAGATTAGGGGAGTGGACTTACTGACTACGTCTTGGTGGTGGTGAAAATCAAGGTTCAAGTGCAGCGGAGGAATTGAAGGAAGGAGAGGTAGGAAGTAGTCCATGCAAAGAGGGTATAAAGGTTGCAAGCGGCTGGAAAATAGGTAAAATAAAAGAGAGAAGTGGAGGAGCGATAGCCAAATATGATATAGAGTAGATGGAGGAGGTGAAACGTGTGTGCTTGATTTTAACAGAAGAAATCTGTGCAGCATGTGGGGTGGTGTGTGACGTGAAGAGAAGACGAGAGGGTGCAAGGAACAGCGTGGTGGAATGAAGAGGCGAGGCAAGCTGTGGCTCAAAAGAGGGAAACATGTAGTGAGCGGAGGGGAAGCAAAGGCATGGAGGAAGTTGAGAGACGGAAGAGAGTTATTTGTAGAGAGGAAGAACTATGTGAAAAGATAATAAGAAAGAGTAAGAAGACAGTGGACGAGGAATTTGGAAGGGATTTGAGTGTAAAGCGGAGAGATTGTAAGAAAATGTTCTGCAAGGAGGTAACGAGAATTAGGGTGATAAAGATGTTAGTAGGGGAGAGAAAGATAATAATGGTAGATTACTAGTGGAGAAAGGAGAGAAAGTGAGGAGACGACGAGAACATTTTAAGGAGCTGCTGACATAGAGAATGAAATTAATGCGAATTTAAGTGGCTGGGGGATGGCTGCGAGAAAGAGGGTGGTGAGAAGGAAGGAAGAGATCAGTAGGACGGAAGTACTTGAAGCAATGAAGAAAGTCAAAATGATGAAAGCCTTAGGAACTGATGGAGTGTGTGGTGGAATGCTGAACCATGGGGGAGAGATAGTAGTAGAATGGAAATGAGAGATGTGCAGATTGGCCTTGGAGGAAGGTATAGGCCTGGAGGATTGGAAGTCAGGTATTATTATCCCCCGGTACAAAGGAAAAGGGGAAAAAGAAGTGTGTGGTAATCACAGGAGTTAGTGAAATAACAGAGGAATTAATTGGAGAAAAATAGAGGGGGTTTAGGAAGGGAAATGGTTTGTTAGATCAGATGTCCATCTTTAGGTTTTTAAAGGAAAGGAAAGAAGTTGTATGCGACCTTAATGGATTTGGGGAAAGCCTATGAGGGGGTGGATAGATAAGGAATGTGGAAAATACTAAGAATACATGGAGTGAGTGGGAAGTTGTTAAATGCCGTGCATAGTATGTAAAAGGGTATGTAAAAGAGTGCTATGACTGCAGTGCGTGTGGATAGTGAACTGAGTGTATTTCTGTATCTGAATTTTGGAGTGAAATAGGTATGTGTCATGTCTCCATGATTGTTCAGTCAGTATATGGATGGGGTTACAAAAGAGAGAAAAAGCAGGGCAGTGGATATTGTAGCGACCCAAATGAGAAAGGGCAGCGTTTGGAAACTTCCGGTATTGTTGTTTGCATATGATACTATATTGTTAAGTGAAGACAAAGGGGAACTGCTCGGCTTGGGGAATAAGTTTTGGAGCGTGTGCAGAAAACGGAATCTAAAGGTGAGTGTAAGGAAGAGTAAAGTCATGGTCTTCGAGAGAAATGAAGGCACTGAATGTGGGTTTGGAAAATGAGGAAATAGAGAATGTGAGTGTGTTTAAGTACTTGGGTAATGTGATAAGTAAGTCGAAGCATGATAGTATTGTGTACCAACTCTAATGTATGGAAGTGAAGCTTGGACCTTGTCGGAAGGACACAAGTCACGAGTGAGAGCAGTGGAAATGAGTTATTTGAAAGGAGCATGTAGACCTACGTGGGGAGAGAGAATGACCAATGAGATAGTGAAGGAGCGTTGTGGTGTGGATGTGGATCTGATAGAAAACGTCAGAAGTACACTGAGGTGGTTTGCACAAATGGAGAGGATGAAGAACGAAAGACTAACGAAGAGAGTGTGTGTGAGTTAAGTGGAGGTGGGGAGAGGGAGGAGGGAGGCCGAGGATGAGATGGAGGGATGCAGTGGAGAGAGAGAGAGAGAGAGAGAGAGAGAGAGAGAGAGAGAGAGACGGTACCTGGCACACGGAAATACCCCAGCTGATCACAGACACACATACACTAATTATAAGAAAGCCAGCTGCGAGGCCTTCATAACTAAAGCAGAACAATACTTTGAAACATTAAACAGTACATCCATCTCAAACATCAACACCTCTGTGCAGACTTTCAGTAAATTATTCAAAATGCAGACAAAAGACACATCCCTAGAGGCACCAGAAAGAGACGCAACCCCAACTTCACACCAGAAATTCAAAGCTTCATCAGTCAACGTAACACACTACGACACTCCGCAACACCCCATACACAAGACACCGTACAACAAATACGAGAACTCAACACTCAAAGAAACAATAAAATATCAGAACACCAAACACTAAGTTGGAATAATTATCTCCAAACACTTGATCACAAAGCAAACAGCAGGAAACTCTACAAAACACTAAACAGCATCACACTCTCCGACAGCAACACTACACAATCACACGCTGCCATCACAACAACAGACACCATACCCTCAAATAAATAACAAACACTCTCAGCAATCACTTTTCAGATGTTAGCTGCCTAAACCCCCATCGCGATGACCGACGTGTCATCCGACACATGAGACAATTCCCCACAGACCCAGACTTCACACCTTTCACCTACAACCAGACGAAGTACATCATTAGCAGCCTTAAGCACTCATCTGCCTGTTGACCAGACAACATAAGCAACATACACCTTAAATACCTTGGACCACAAGGCATAAAGCACTCACCAAAATATCAAACTACAGTTACACACACAATTCCCAACATCTGGAAGCATGGCATTATCATCACTATTCCCAAACCCAACGAAGACCACAAGTTACCACCTTCCTAACACCGCACTAGTTACACCTCATATCTCCCTAGCCGCATCACAACATGGTTTTAGGCCGCTACACTTCACACGCACTCTTTCTCACCCTTTACACAGAGAATTTTTGATGCCATCAGTTCACCTTGGCCACCACATACTAGTCACATTAGACATTGGCAGAGCTTTTGATGCCATCCCCCGCCACAACCTCTCAAACACAATATTCAACACAAACATGCACAATAACACAGAAAGATGTCTGGCAAACTATTTAGTAGGCAACTGTGCGCATGTAACATTTGCCAGACAGTCATCAAACATCAGAGGCTTCACAAACGGCGTCTCAAATGGGTCTGTTTTGTCCCCTACTCTATTTAACCTATACGTGCACGACATACCCACACTCCACACACCACAGATACACATAGCTTCCTATGTCGACGACATAACGCTTACATGTACACATCAAAATGCAAACACAGCCGCACACATCCTCCAACCTTACCTCAACACACTACACCAATGGTTCACTACAAACAGGCTAAATAGTCCCAGCCAAATCTACAGTGACGCTTCTCACAAACTGGACAGCAGAACACAGTCACATCCCACAACACCATAAACAACAGTCCCCAACCACACACACACACACACACACACACACACACACACACACACACACACACACACACACACACACACACACACACACACACAATCGTTGGTGTAACATGCAATACATTAGACAACACATCAAAAACATTCAAGATAAATTAACACCAAGACTCAATCCCTTAAGGTCACTTGCCCATACAACATTTGGACACAACAAAGAAACCACCACCACAGTATACAAATAATATATAAGTTCAGTGATGAATTATGCAAGCCCTGCTTGGGCTTGTAACCTCACTAAAACACACTACTACACTCTACAACCATACAGAACAAGGCTCTAACTCTTTACAACCATACAGAACAAGGCACTAAAAATAATCACAGGCTGCACAGCTAATACACCCACAGACCATCTACACCAAGAAACCAAAGTCCTCAAGTCAAGGATCATCTAGATATGAGAGGCACCCATATTCTCGCTGCAACCTCCACAAACCCACACCATCCACTACACTACATGGCAGCACATACACACACACCAAGGAACATCAAAACAACACCCAGCATTCGATACGATAGACAAATACTGTCATCTCTCCCCCCTCGCCCGCCTCAAACCAGCTTCCAGAAGCATATCCATACTCACATCACCCGCTGCTCCATTCAGTCACTTAAAAACAACACACAGCTGGATGCACAGCCTCCTTCTGAATCATATCTCGCTCGAAAGGACAAGTTCCACCTGGACAAGCTGATTTGTGTGCATCATCCAGCTCTCTCGAGTCATCAGAAGAGGCTGGATGACTCCATCACTGACGCCTGTCCAGGGTGCAACACATCATCCCATACTATTAAGCACATTATGGAACACTGCATTGCACAGAATCACCTGCGCCAATAACACAACATACACTCCTTGAGAGCTCCGGGGGAAAGCCCGATCTCGGCCGTGGCCTTCCTTAGGGACTCTGGGTCGCTCGGGCAGATTGCCTAGGGAACAATTACTACTACTACATATTGTGCTGTTAATGCCTATATATCGCTCGGTCATGGCAAACTCTCGTACCTACGACCTATCTTTGTATTACAATTAACACAATGTACAGGAATATGTTACGAGATTATTTATCTACTTGTTAAGCGATTAAATTATATACTGTTGTAAATACATGGTGTTCATCATAATATTGTAAAAATCGAATGTAGGAACATAATTGTACACTATAATAGAGACATATATCTATATATGTTTATACAAAAGCAATGCAATAGCAAGTCTACAGTAGTCAGTCATATCCAGAATGTACTTGCTATATAATTACACCTTGCTATATATTTACACCAGACATAGTAATATGGTAAATGATATAAACTGGATCCATGTATTATTGGCTTCATTCTGTTACGCAGTTTATATTAAGATTAACACTGTGCTATATGTAACACAATAATTTTGTTATCTTAAATTATATAAGGAACATAGGGAACAGGGAAATGAGCATGGAATTTAAAAAGTCGCTGCATGACAGGACTGTGATACCAACTCTAACATATGGAAGTGAAGCTTGGACATTGTTGGAGGGACACAAGTCAAGAGTGAGAGCAGTGTAAATGAGTTATCTGAAAGGAGCACGTGGTGTCACAAGGAGAGACAGACTGACAAATGAGAAAGTGAAGAAGCGTTGTGATTTGGATAAGGACGTGATAGGAAGCGTTAGGAGAAACACAATGAGGTGATTTGGTCATGTGGAGAGGATGGAGAGCGAGAGACTGACGACGAGAGTGTATGTGAGTGCGGTGGAGGGGGGGGAGAGGGAGGGGAAGGCGAAGGAAGAAATGGAGGGATGGAGTGGAGAGGTATATGAGAGATGGGTGTGTGACCTTGAAGCAGGGCAGTGAAATGGCAGAGGGACAAGGTGACATGGAGGCGATTTGTTTGTGGCCACTCCTTACGTGATTAAGGCGCCCAGCAATATATATATATATATATATATATATATATATATATATATATATATATATATATATATATATATATGGATAGATATAGATTTATAGACATATAGATATATGGATAGAAAGATAGATATAAAGATATATAAATAAATATATATATATATATATATATATATATAGAGAGAGAGAGAGAGAGAGAGAGAGAGAGAGAGAGAGAGAGAGAGAGATAGATAGATGGATAGATAGATATAGATAGATATATAGATAGATAGATATACGGTAAATATACATATACAGTATTTACAATATTTACACTCTTGGTCTCACTTGTATTGCATAGCTTTTACATATTGTTTCCAAGTTTTCAGTCCTAGTTAGCATTCTGCGTATAGCCAGTATTAATATAGCAAATATGATGGAGAATATTATAAGGCTAACTGGAGCTGAGCTATAAACATAATATTGGTTGAACAAAATCCTACTATATTCCTCCCACGAATGCATTGTTTGATCATTTGCACTGTTTCAAACCTGGGTGACGTTTATTTAATATGTATACTCATATTTTAATTCATCATAGGTAATGGTTGAAAGAACTTACGTATGTGGTTTGAAGTATCATAGTCGTTTCTAGTAGGTAGGATGGACAATGAAGGGGTTAGTACTGAACTGTAGTCTGGTGACATGTATAAACCGGATGCTGATGTATGGGTTGAAGGTGTGTCTGGACAGGTTACGAAAACTGATGTATTTTGAGTGAAATAGAAAAACTATGACTGTCCACAGTGTCCAGTGCATTGATGATGGACGAGTTTATCTGGAGCAAATGTGAAGTTGCAGTGATGATGGATATTGTGATACTTTATGATAGTCATTTTTCAAGGAAATGGTGAGTGCGTTTAAGTACATAGGTAGTGTGGTGAGTAGGGTGGAAGATTAGAGGCTGAAGTGCTTGAAAGGGTACAATAGGGAAGAAAGGTTGCTTGTTCTTTGAAAGCAGTGATAAGAAACAAAGAAGTGAGCATGGAAGTAAAAAGTGGCTGCATGACATAATTGTGATACCAACCCTAACTTAAGGAACGAAGCTTGGACCATTTTGGAAGGACGCAAGTCAAGAGTGAGAGCACTGGAAATGAGTTATTTGAGAGGAGCCTGTAGAGATACAGACTGACAAATGAGGAACTGAAGGAGCATTGTGGTGAGGATGTGGATGTGATAGAATGCGCTAGAAATGCATTGAGGTGGTTTGGCCATGTGGTGAGGATGGAGACCAAGAGACTAACGAGGAAAGTGTATGCGAGTGAGGTGGAGGGTGGGAGGGAGGGAGAGGGAGGGGGAGGCAGAGGATGAGATGAAAGGATGGAGTGGAGAGGTATATGAGAGAGGGGTGTGTGAGCTGGGAGCAGGGCAGTGAAATGGCTGGGGACAGGGCGACATGGAGGCGATTTGTTTGTGGCCACCCCTTAAGGATTGAGGCGTCTGGCAAAAGATAGTTAGATTTCACAAAGGACTGTCTGAGTTGGCTGAAACGTGAAGATACAAGCAGGACAAAGATGAAATGCATGGAATAATGTATGACATTTATGTTCATTTATTGTTTCACTAGCGAAGGTGACAGTGTCCTGTTTACTGGAGACCATGATGACTTCTGTTTTGGTGTTGATGGTGACTAATGAGTTATCTTTTTTAGTAGGAAAAGGGTATATTTGATAACCGTGAAAAAATCATGTTATGAATGGGACATGACCTACTATTGATGTTGCTGTCAGTGTTGCTTCTAAGTATGGCTAATACAACATCTGTTTCCTTTCCTCAAACAGTTGCATCAAACCATGCATATTTATGCCTTGACTGATTATTTGACGTAAATTGTGAATGGAAAGTAAATTAATGGTGATCTTACCGTCACCAACATTAGCAATACCTTTCATAAAAGCTTGACAACGAGCTCTAGTATTGTCTAACTGAAGTATTATTATATCAATATGTTCCATGACCATTGAAAAGTATTGGAAAAGTGTATTATTTCCATCTAGGGCATTTACTTTCTCCACAGATTCTTGAATTGACTCCTCTTTCTTTCGTAGGTTCTTTACAATCATCATCACACGGTTCTGGGTATCAGCTAGCTTATGTTGATTTGAGAGAATTTGTCCTATCTTGTTAAATAGTGTCCTTGGTGCAGGGACTGCCTAAACTAAATACTGATTGCCATAAGCTCTATAACCTATGATAATATTGTTTTTATTTCCTACACTGTATTAACAACTGTGTTAACATCATCCATATGACCCCCAAACCGCCAAGCGGTGTTTCCAATGACTACAAATTGGACGCAATGGTAATACAAAATCTGTGGCTTCGTTGTCGTGGTTTACAGCTCAAATAGAGAATGGACTGGCCACTCATACTCCCCCCCCCCCCTTCCCTGGCCTGTTCACACCAGCTGTCTTGATTCTGCATTACTCCCAGACATTCTCGTGGATATGAAACGTACTTCAGCAGCATTACAGCACATTGAATCATCAATCAGCAGCAACAATGTTATCCGGCTGTTCCAATCAATGCATATTTCGTTGTAATATTTCATCAATGCCAATGTCAACAGGACATCGGTTATTAGGACTATTTTTTTTTTTTTTTTTTTTTTTTTTTAGTGAGAGGAAGAGGGAACGTAAGGCCAGGAGCCCGCAAAACAGTTCCTTCCAAGAAAAAAAAAAGAAAAGAAAAAAGAAAGCCAAATTCAAGATCTGTTCATTTCAAGATGCCTGGACACACTGCGTTAAAAAGACTGTAGATCTTAGGAAGTAGGAAATACAGACAGAGTGAGACAGTTCTAGAGTTGACCTGTTGCATAAATCAAGAACTGGGAGTAACGGTTAACTCTTACATTAGGGAGCTGGACTGCAAAGGGATGAGAGTTTGTTGCTAGGCGGGTGCTATGCACCCGTCGTAGTGGAGAAGGATGCAAGCAGATAGTTCAGAGGAGCAGTAACCATGGAAGAAGCGATGGAAAAGAGATAAAGAGACAACAGTGCAGCAAAGAGACAGAGGTTGAAGGGAGCCAGTAAGAGGAGGAGAGTTAATGAGACAAAAAGCCTTTGACTCCACCCTGTTGAGAAGAGCTGTATGTGGGGAGCCTCCCCACACATGATAGTTGTACTCTACACAGGAGCGAGTAAAACCCATGTATAAGGTCAACAGTTGTGCAGGGGTAATCTCTTGGAAGCAGATTTTACAAGAGATGTAATATGATCTTTCCAAGATATATAAATCCCGAATGAATGAAACCTCAAGCATGTTTAAGGATGATGCATGATTGAGCTGGATATTACCAAACATTAATAGGTACTCCTGTGGATGATTTTGTCGGGTTGATAGGTGTAAAAACTGAGTTTCTGATGCATTAAAAACAACAAGGTAATTTTTACCCCAGTCAGAGATACAAGCCAAGTCAGACATTAGGTGTGCCATAGCCTCAACCCTTGTTTGTTGAAATAACTGCTGAGATGGACGTTGTGGGAACCGAATGGAAAGATGAGGGGTGGAATCATCAGCGTATAAGTGGATAGGGTTAGATGTAAATCTTAGAAGATCACTGATCAATGAAAGGAAGAGAGTTGGTGATAGGACATAGCCCTGAGGAAAACCAGTGTTGATAGATCTAGGAGAAGAACGATGATCGTCTACAACAGCGGCTATAGAACTACAAGAAAGGAAGTTGTAGATGAAGGCACAGATAGAAGGAGAGAAGCCATAAGTGGGCAGTTTGGAAATTAAAGATTTATGTCAGACTCCATCGAAAGCATCTGATATATTACCAATATGCCGGGAATCGAACACGGGACTCTCAGGTGAGAGCCAGGCAGCATACCACTACACCACGACCAGGTAAAAGTTAACTCACATTGTTACAATCTTGTAACCAATGTCCCTCCCCCCCCCCCACTGTGGGCATGAAGAGGACGAGTTAACCCCCTGGCACTCGGGCAAATAGATGAAGTCCAATGTCGTAGCCGATGCCCTCTCTCGGCATGTTGCCACAGTCTCGACTGGTTGTGAGGTAAATTTGGCATTCAGTTATGACACACTCCATGGATTCCAGTGTGAAGATCCTAAATGGTCACAGGTCATATACTTTCTACAGTCCGATGATGATTCTTCCTTGTCCAAGTTACCAGTCCCTGTATCTGATTTCTTCCTCAACAATGAATTCCTCTATAAACACTCAGCAGTCAAAGGTAACAATGTACCTCATCGCGAAGTTAGGCAACTAGTCATTCCAACAGACTTGATTCCTGCTGCTCTTCATTTAATCCATGACACCTCTCATGCATCACACCCTGGCAAAGACAGAAGCTTATGGCAGGCACATCTTTCGTATTACTGGCCCACTATGTGAAAGGATATAGAAGTGCACTGTGATGCATGTTTATCGTGTGCCCGTCATAAGGGAGCAACCGGTCAACCTGCTCCCATATTGCAGTACCCAGTACGTCAAGGTCTCGGCAAACTGTCTCTCTTGATCTTCTGAAGCTGCCTTGTGCAGAATCTGGCTCCATCTATCTATTAGCGGTAGTCGATCATTTTTCTAGATTCGTCATCTTAGCCCTCTTGTGTGACAAATCTGCTAATGCAATGGCACATGCTTTTGTTAATTCCATAATTTGCCCTTTCATAACACCAGAAGTAACTCAAACTGATAATAGGTCAGAGTTCAACAATTCATTACTGGAAGAAATTTGTCTTTGATACGGAAATAGGAAATGCAATATAGTTGCCCATCATCCAGCCCAGAATGGCCTAGTAGAGCTCCAGAATAGGAAGATATTGGAGAGTCTGCATCACATAGTGGGACATCAGACTTCCATTTGGGATGAGTAGATCCTGCAGGTAGCTGCATCAATTAATTTATCCATCAGTAAGTCAATTGGTGAAACACCATTCTTTGTCGTCTATGGCTTTGACAAAAGGCAATCCAAACCTGATCCGATATACAATCACGTTGACTATGTGTGGGTCCATTTGTCCAACATCCAGAAAATTCAAAGTATGTTCAGGATAATCTGGCCCTCACAAATGCAGAAATGGTACTTAACCAACACGCCGCTGCCTCCGATGTTACCATCCAAGTAGGTGACTTAGTTTTTCCCTAAATCACGACAGAGATTCAAAACTAGCCAGTAAATTCTTGGGTCCTATCCGTGTCATATCTCGTAAGGGAAATGAATTCGAAAAAAAGATCTCTCCAAAGCAGAGACAACATGGGTGCATGCCAATGATCTCAAACATCCATCGAGGGGCATAGAATTGGAGAAGCCTTCTCAACAAGAAAATACTTCTTCTTCAAGTCCTTCTTCGGACTCTTCTTCAGACTCTTCTGTTAGCAAGACGGTACCTTCCCCTAATAATAATAACTATCGTGCAAAATTGCGTTCTGCCACTAAGTCTCTTGCATAACATTATCATCTCACACTCTCGTCATAATCCTCTTCATTAACATCACCTCTAACAGCAACTTGTTTTATAGGAAAGATGTTGTGGGTCTACGTGCTGGCAGTGCTGACTCTGGTCGAGTTTGGATCGGGTGAGGAAGATGGTGTCGTGCGACCCTGGGCCTTGGTTGGTGTAGGAGGCGAGGTAATGGTAGTGAAAGATGTGGTTTCCTTACGCTACGACATAGAGCCGCTGGCCTCCGTGGCCATCGCCCTACCCGACTTTGCACACCAGCTAGAGGATCTACAGGGCCTTCTATCAGATATCAAGGAACAACATCCTAGGGATACGTTTTGTTACCCACTCTACCCACCCATATGCTGGAAACTGGACTACATTCGATTTCAGTTCTCTCATCTCCAGGACTCCTTCCCAAACCAAACACCCGTAGGTCGTTCACGAGTGAAACGTGGACTCTTTGATCTTGGAGGAGAAATTCTGAGCGGACTGTTTGGTCTAGTGACCACCCGTGACCTTTCTGGACTTAAGTCTGACCTAGTTCAACTGGCCAGTGCCGCAGAATCTCAAAATAGAGTGATTAATGTTCAACATTCTCTGCTACAAATGATCACACACCATGTTACACAAACATTACACAACTTTACCGGAATTCTAACAAATGAAATTTCAAAAGTCAATATTGTATCAGAACTTTTATATATAAAACTACATGTAGATAACTTACAGGTTTCTCTGGACTCTCTTGTCTCCAAAGTTTCTAGCTTAATTCGTACTGTAGTCAATGCTGTCGATGGTCGTGTCACTTTAGATTTAGTACCTATCTCTGACCTTCGCTCTACATTGGAATGGGCTCACTCCACTTTCGACTTGTCTCCAGATATTTCATTTTCCACCCAATACTAGAGGCCATCTTCCTTACTAAAGATATAGTTGTATTTATCCCACTTCGTTCTTCTATCACATTCGACCTCTTTCGCATCATTCCCTTTCCATTCTGGTATAATTATTCCCTAGTCCAAGCCTCTGTTTCTTCAGAGTACTTCCTTCTCTCAGATGATCATCTCTATATTGCTTTCACTTCCTCAAGTGACCTCGACATGTGTGTTTTTCTTACACCAAACTCTCAAGTTTGTGCAGCATACCTCCTGACAGTCTTTCCTGGCAGCGTTGCTCCTTGCGAATCTGCCTTAGTCCGTAATTTCTCAGTACAACCTGTTTGTTCCTTTGTTCCGGCCCCCAAGCTCCAAGTGCACCATGCTCGTCTGAATCATATCCACTATTTCTTCTTTAATGTCTCGACTCCTGTCAATCTTATTTGTCCTGGGACTCCTGTTCGTTCGGTATCTGCAGCTGGTTTGTACAAGACCCCTGATTATTGTACGGTAAAATCAGAATCTGTAAGTGCCCATGCTACTCATTATCACTTAGCACTTCGCTTCCACAAATATGACATCTTCAAACCCATTAATATTACCTTCCAGGTGCCAACAGACAATCTTTCCATCACATCGAACAACCTACGTATGCTGGACTTTCTCAGACTGCTTTCGTTATGAACCAGTTTTCCTCAGCCTTTAACCGTTCCTGGGTACATCCAGTCTTTGTATTTCCCCCAGTGGTACTTTGTCTTATTGGATTTTTGTTACTATGTGTATTCTATACTGTTCTGTCAAACTAATGGACAAAAGACTTCACGAAATCCGTGTTGCAACAAAATTAGTGTGACAACCGCGGGACCTTGAAACTGTTCTAAGTGACATTCATTATGGTAGATGAAGATGTGCAGCTCATATAATTTGATACTGGAGGAATGATACCTGTGGATGACTGAAAGTTATACTGAAACGAAATGTGATAATATAAACATAATTATTACACAGTGATTCAATTACATGAAAACTTATAAAATATCAATAAGAAAAAAGAAATGAATGTATGGAAATTCCTATGTATTAAAAGGACGTCACTCCCAAAACAGTGCTTCTTATGTAAGATAAACTATTGTGTATTCAGTAACAATATGTTCGTCATAAACTTGAAATTACCAATACTTACCCACATGAAAACTGATACAATACCAGTAAGAAAAAAGAAATGAATGTAAGGAAATTCCTATATATTTAAAGGACGTCACTCTCAAGACAGTGCCTGTCTATGTAAGATAAACTATTGTGTATTCAGTACCTATATGTTCCTCATAAACTTATAATTACCAATACTTACCTTGTATATATATATATATATATATATATATATATATATATATATATATATATATATGTGTGTGTGTGTGTGTGTGTGTGTGTTGAGAGAGAGAGAGAGAGAGAGTTTAGACATTTGTGAATTCGTCCAGAATTATCTACTATATAAAAGTCTACTATTACTACACTTGCCATATACTACACACCTAGTTAAGTCAGTATCTGTAACATAATAATGCATTATTTACATTCTACTTTTACAATTATTAATACTTATCTCTTTCCTTGTCTTTCCAACATGGTCATGTCCTGTAAATGAATTTCTTTCCTTATTGCATCCAACTCCTTGCATTACAATATAATACCCTTTTTTATTATTATACTCCCATGTAGTCCACAGTTGACTGTATTATCTATCCAGTTGTAATCTTGCCATATTACTTGATACCTCCACCACTGTGTCAGGAGACACGATTTTCTTTTTTATAACGCGAGGGAAAATTGTAACCATTTGTAATACGTTGTGCGTTCTGCCAGTAGTCTATAAGTGTTCGAAGAAGGGCGACTTGACCCACATCCCTTACCTAAGGTCTCGCCTGATTCAAATTTTGCTGATAGACTCAGTTCAGCAGAGCGCACCGGCTTCACAGCCATTTAGTAACAGGACTGAGGCAGGTGAGGGTGGAGGTGTATAGGAGTGCTTAATACATTATCAGAAAACTACTCCCGGACTTTGAATTCATCTACAACTGACGATCGAGGGGTTTAACAGGGAGCTCCAGCTCTCCCTGTCATCAGCTTTTCATCCTCCTTGGGAGTACTGCCCTGCTCGACTGGTGCTACAGTCTACTCCTCATAGTAGCCCATTTATGGCATCATTTATTAATACAGTTTCAACATCACACTATTATTATTACAGTTGGGTTACACTCACAGCAAGTATAAGAGCAGTATCATACTTTCTTTCTAGCCCCATCATGTGCTGTAACTGTTACCCAGACACTAATATTTGTCCATGTCGTCTGGCAGTCCATGGCTGCATGCTTAAAGTACCCAAAGTGTCGTGTGGTAAATAAGTTCTGCCTGAACAATGTCAGCAACAGTTACACCCAGCATATGACTGTCATTCATATAATTTTCTGTATATTATCTATCTATCTATTGCCAGAAGCCATAACCCCGTAAGGCAAGGTCATTTGACTTTGAGTTATTTATTTTACAGGGAGGGGCACTAACCCTCCACCAACCCACTTGTTGAAACGTAGGGAGCACGTATGGTTTGTTTATATGGATACCACCCATCGTTGTAAATGGTTTCTTGGCTTACAGGAAACCATTTGGCTTGTCACTTAATGTAAAGCCACCTGTAAAGGAAAGAAAAGTAATAAGAAGTGACAGAAAAGATTGGAGAAATAGGAAGAGAGGAGGTAAATACGAAAAGAGGAGGGCAGGCACAGAAAAAGAACGATAAAGGCTAAGGAAGAAGTAGGCAGCACTACATCAAGTGAGTGGATGATGGTCGCCACCACCTACCACAGGCACCATCTACCATTGACATTATCATATTACTCTCCTGTTGATGATGCACAGTGATTCACACACACTTCAAACACCATAAACTAGTAACTGTACTAACTGGCAACTGTCACCAAGGATAGCAGGCCTACCAACACACGCAAGGCATCACACTTAGCGATCCGAGTTGTCCATCCATTGTTTCATATCGTATTAATGAGATAAGGGGCAGAAACTTTTTGGTGCATGTATACAGAGATGGACATAAATATTTTAAATGTAATTAAATGCAAAATACATTACTTCCAAGGAAATTATTAAATACCAAATATATTACTAATATTTGAAAACGTGTTAAATACTAAAACTTAGTATTAATACATCATATGAAACCTATTTTAATATATTGTCAGATCATATTCATCAGGTAAGTTTGTAAAATCCAAACATTAAATGATAATACTGTATTCATTTACTGAGGTAATTATTTCAACTCCAGTATCTACCTGAGCGGAAATATTCTAGCCCTTTTGTGCACAGATAAGTTAATAAGTTTTGTGGGACATGACGCACTGGCTTTTCTCCACTCCCTCCAAACCTGCCATGTGCTCCAAAAATGTGTATTCTCGGGTTAGTTTCACCACCCAAACATATTTATTTTGCCACAAAACCCACATACTCCTATTCATTGATGTTTGGTCTACACAATAAGCAAAAAAAAATATATATATATATACATACGTTAGGGACGTGTGTATAAACATTCAAGAGCATACATCTAACTTCCCAACATCATAAGTCTAATGTTTACTAAACAATCTCTACATGTTATACTATTATTCGAAAGAGAATTTTATTAGCTATCGAATGCCGGAGGTCCCAGTTTGATACGAGGTATGGTGTTAGAGTAATAAGCGAAAAAGTAAAACCCATTTCCGATGGCCAACAGATTTTTTTTATTCGGTGAGCTCAGGCAAAAAACTTTTCTCACCACTGTTATGTTTTTATTTCATCATCCTATGCAGAATTTAATTGGCTTTCATTTGAGCCCACAACAGTCATCCTAGGCCTCATGGTTTTCGACAAAAGTGCAAAAAACTACGGTGTACCCATGCCATGTCATAACTGTAGGGCAGTTTCCTGCCTTCCTCTAAGCTATTGCACGTATTTCACCAATTCTTTGTACACTAGATGTTCACACTATATTCATATGATTCACTGTCACTATTATTATAGCTGAATACTCACATTTGGTGCAGAGTAGAGGCAGTGTAGTTGATTAGAAACAGTAACACAATCTTCGTTGGAATAACGTCTGATAACGACCAGGATTGCTTCACAAACACCAAATTTCCTATTCCAAACACCAAATTTAATCACAACAGTGCCCAAACACTATGCACAAGCACTACTGGTATAATGAAATATGTTGCAATGCCGGGACGGGGGTAAGAGTGGATATTTAAAGGGACAGAACCGGGCAGTACCTTCCACACTCACAGCTCATTTGGTACTGAATAATCTGTCCACTCTCTTGATGGTATCAGGACCCACAGTTGCCAACTCATTACTTTTGATGAGGAGCAGGGAAGCTATGACGCCTCCAAAAATGATGCCGTTCGGGCAAAAACTTTTCCTCTGATGAAAGTTTTTACATTTCAATGACGCCAAAAGCGTCAACAAGTATAGTCGCAGCCACACCCACATGACAAAAAACGCGTCATCATGCACGAAGAGGCTAGCAGCTAGGGTGAAAGACGAATGTAATGTAACGTAGATGAAAATCTGAAGTTTGAGAGAAGCGAGAGGGTGTTTCTGACTGACGGTATGAATGGGAAAATAAGGAATGCTTGAATAGATGGAGTGTTTGGACAGTGATGTGAGGTGAACGGGAAGGACTGTGTGTGTTTCAGGCACAAGCTGATCCTGACATATGTGACTAGGATGGCATTTGAGTTGGAAAGATGTATGGCAATGGCTGACAAGAACTAACTTTTTTTGGATTATCAAATGAGATTTGTGTCTAACACTTGGGTGTATTGAGGTTTTGGGAGTGGACTCTGTGACCATTAATGGTGTCAAAGACACAAGTGCAATAATGATGGTTTAGCAGAGTTACAGGACGGCAGGGAGCACTTGCTGCTAGAAGAGTCGAAAGATTAAGGGAGAGGATAAAATAAGGAGCAATAGAGAGAAGTGGAGGATCAGGTTGGTAGATATGATTTGCAGAAAATGGAGATGTATTTTTTTATACAATGAAGAAGGAACCAAAGGCCAGGGGCCCACAAACCGTTCCTTCGAAGAAAAAAACAAAAACAATACAGAAGACAGCCCAATTAAAGATCCATTCATTTCAAGATGCCTGGACACACTGCATTTGAAAGACTGGAGAGATCATAGGAAGCAGGAAATACAGACAGAGGGAGACAGTTCCAGTGCTGACCTGTTGCATAAGTAAAGGACTGGGAGTAATGGTTAACTATTGTATTGGAGAGTTGGACAGAAAAAGGATGAGTTTGTTGCAAGACGGGTGCTACATCCCCATCGTAGAGGTGGAGGGATTCAAGCAGACAGTTCAGAAGAGCAATGTCCATTGAAGTATTGATAGAAAAGAGATATAAGATGCAACAGTGCAGCGAAGAGACAGAGGTTGAAGGAAGCCAGTAAGATAAGGAGAGTTGATGAGACGAAGAGCCTTTGACTCCACCCTATTGAGAAGAGCTGTATGTGGGGAGCCTCCTTACACATGAGAGTTGTACTCTACACAGGGGTGAATAAAACCTGTGTATAAAGTCAACAACTGTGCAGGGGTAAAGAAGATACGGATTTGGCTTAGCACACCTAATCAATGGAAGCAGATTTTACAAGAGATGCAATATGATCGTTCCAAGATAAGTCCTGAGTGAATGAAACTCCAAGCATGTTTAAGGGTGATCCAGTTTTGAGCTGGATATTATTTAACATTAGTGAGTACTCCTGTAGATTATGTCGGGTTGATAGGTGTAGAAACTGAGATTTTGATGCATTGAAAAGAGCAAGATTATTTTTACCCCAGTCAGAGATACGAGCCAAATCAGACATTAGGTTTGCCATAGTCTCATCCCTTGTTTGTTGAAGTAACTGCTGAGATGGACGTTGCGGGAACTGAATGGAAAGGTGAAGGGTGGAATCATCAGCATACGAGTGGATAGGGTTAGATGTTCTGCTTCGAATGTCATTGTTGAATATAAAGAAGCAAGTCAGTGATTGGACAGAGCCCTGGGGAACACCACTGTTGATAGATCTAGGAGAAGAACGATGGCCGTCTACAACAGCAGCAATAGAACGACCAGAAAGGAAGCTATAGATGAAAGCACAGAAGGATAGAAACCGCAAGATGGCAGTTTGGAAAGTAAAGATTTATGCCAGACTCGATCGAAAGCCTTTGAGATGTCAAGTGCGATGGCAAAGCTTTCGCCAAAGTCCCAAAAGGAGGATGACCAGTTGTCTGAAAGGAAGGCGAGAAGATCACCAGTGCACTGTCCCTGACGGAACCCATACTGACGATCAGAAAGAAGGTTGTGATAGGAAAGATGCTTTAAAGATTTTCTGTTATGAATTGATTCAGAAACTTTTGATACACAGGATGTTGAAGCAATTGGACGATAGTTAGAGAGTTGGGAATGGTCACCCTTCTTTGGGACCGGCTGAATGAGAGCAAACTTCCAGCAAGAAGCAAAGGTACAAGTTGACAG
This sequence comes from Coenobita brevimanus, assembly GCF_032717465.1. NCBI lineage: Eukaryota > Metazoa > Arthropoda > Malacostraca > Decapoda > Coenobitidae > Coenobita > Coenobita brevimanus. The sequence goes on along the minus strand of NC_136968.1, from coordinate 25,926,112 downwards.
ACAAAGGAAAAATATTCGCCGAAAAAATCTGTGCAGCTAGTGGGGTGATGTACGGGGTAAGGAGGAGATGAAAGAGATGAAAGTAACAGTGTGGTGGAATGGGGAGGTGAAACGAGCTGTATGGAAGAGGTATGTGGCTGGATGAAAAGTAAACAAATGGAGGATGTGGAGAGCTGATAAGAGACCTGTATGCTGTGGAAGGGACAGAGGTGAAGAGACTAAAATGAAGAGTGAGAAATACATGGATGGGAAATTTGGAAGAATTCTGAGTGTAAAATGGAAGAAATATAAGGAATTATTCTGGAAGTGAAAACAGCAAAGGGTGATGAAGGAAGTGGTAAGATGGTGAATGATAACAATTACAGAATGCTGGTGGAGCTGAGACAGAAAGTGATCAGATGAAAAGAATAATTTAAGCAACTGTTGAAAATCGAGAACGAAACTAGTTCAAGTTTAACTGGTTGGGGAAAGTCTGACAGAAGTAGAGGTGGCAGTTTGAATCACTAAAGAATGTCAAAGCGGGACAAAAAAGGAAATGATGGTGTTTATGGTAAAGTACTGAAATTTTTTGAAAGGACAGAACCTCAAAGAATGTGTAAGTTGTGCAGAGTGGCATGGGAGGAAGACAGGGTTCCGGAAGTTTAGAAGTGAGATAATATAGTTCTTCTACAGAAAGGGAAAAGGGAGAGAGAAGTGTGTGACAGTCATATTGGCATTTGTCTTCTAAGTGAATGAGGAAAGATATATGGAAAGATACTTGACGACTGAGTTAGTGAGGCAACGCAGATACGAGTATTAGCTGGAGAGAAACAAAAGGGCTTCAGGAATGTAAGGGGGTGTATACTGCACTATAATACCGGATATTTCTTTTAAGATGTTGGTGGTCTGTTGGGCGAGGTCCTTCACTTATTGTACATAATATGTAAATTCGTTATACCATCTTGTTTAAGTTGTCCTAATTAGGGCTGACAGCTGACGTATATGGAAGTGTTCCTGACTCGTCTGGTTCTCTTTCATATATTTCTATCGCCTATATTAGGTTGTGCTTTGACTGACAGTCACCAGGTGATGAGTGCAGGTATGTAATGTAGAAAGGCATTACATATCTGCGGTCGATGTTGTTCTCTTGGTCGAGGTATTTTTACCATTAGTGTAGGTTTTGTTATTTATCTCTTTAGGATTTAGTATAGGTTAGTGATATATCTGTTAGGTGATTAGTTTTAGGGTCATCAGATTAGGCATTATTTTATAAGAAATGTAAGGTCTAAAAGAAACAAGAAATAAATAGAAGCAAAATAATAAAAAAAATATGAAAATTATATATATATCTATATATCTATCTATATATATATATATATATATATATATATATATATATATATATATATATATATATACATATACACGTGTGCATGAAACTGTGTATGTATATATGCATGGATGTTCTTACCTAATTGTATCTTTACAGGAATGAGTCAAGCTCGTACTGTCCCGTGTCTTAAACCATATTTATCGTACATATCCTTAAATTTCTGAATTGTTTTGGCACACACTATTTCATTCGGTAGTGCATTCCATTGATCAATTGCTCTGTTTGGGAAACTGAATTTCCTTACGTCTTTATCACCTCTCTTCTTATGCAGTTTTTTGCAGTGTCCTCTTGCTGATGCTTCTCCATATGTTAAGTAATCATTTATGTCTATTTTCTCCTTTCCTGATATGCACTTATATAGCATTATCATGTCACCTCTTTTCCTTCTCTCCTGTAGTGTTGGTAGATTCAGTTTATTTAGTCTTTCTTCGTAGCTTAGGTTCCTTAAGCTTGGTATCCATCTTGTAGTGGCCCTTTGAACTTTTTCAATCTTGTCTATGTGCTTTTTGAGATGAGGACTCCAGACTATTGATGCATATTCCAGGGTTGGTCTAATGAATGATGTTATTATCCTTCTTAGCATGTCTTCATTTATGTATGTGAATGCTATTCTCATATTTGCAAGCAGTGTATACATGTTCTGTACCTTCTCGCTGATGTGGTCAGCTGGAGATAGTCTGTTATTGATAATCACACCTAGGTCTTTATCTCTTTCTGATGTGTATAGGGTTTTATTTCCTAACTTACAAACCCAATCAGGTCTTTTTCCACTTTTACCAAACATGATTACATGACACTTGTCCACACTGAATTCCATTTGCCATGTACTACTCCATTCATGAAGTTTATTTAATTCTTCTTGTAGCTCTTTACAAGAGTCTGTGTTAGTAATTCTCCTTTGTATTTTTGCATCATCTGCAAACATATTCAGATAGCTCTCATTTCCAGTGTTACTGTTTATATCATTTATATACACTAAAAACATGATTGGTGCCAGCACTGAACCCTGTGGTACTCCACTAGTCACTTCTTTCCATGATGAGTAGTTTCCTCTTAGTACTGTTCTCATTTCTCTTTTTATGAGAAAGTCTTGCATCCAACAAAACAGTTTGCCTCGAATTCCTCCTTGATGGTACAGTTTCCATAAAAGTCTTTGGTGTGATACTGTGTCAAAAGCTTTCTTGAAATCTAAATAGATACTGTCCACCCATCCTTCCCTTTCCTGTGCTGTGTTTGTTACTCTGCCATAGTAGCTCAGCAGATTAGTAACACATGATTTTCCTTTTCTGAAACCAAACTGTCTCTCTGTTATCATACTGTGTTCTTCTAGATGGTTTACCCAAGCTTTTCTTATAAGCTTTTCTAATACCTTGCTTACAACACTGGTCAGTGATACTGGTCGGTAGTTGAGTGGATTTTGTCTATTTCCTTTCTTGAATAAGGGGACAATATTTGCTTTTTTTCCAAATATCAGGTAGTTTACCTTGACTCAAGGATTTCTTGAAAATTAAAAATAATGGTTTACTTAACTCCTTTGCACATTCTCCTAGTACCCAACATGAAATTTCATCAGGACCACTTGCTTCTGTCTAATCTATTTAACTCCTCCTGTATTACTTTTTCTGCTATTTGTATATCTGGTAGTATGTGTGGACATGCATGTTCCACATAGTCCCTCTCAAAATTTTTTTCTTCTGTAAAAACTAATTGGAAATTCTTATTTAGTGCTTCACAAATATCCTTCTCTTGTGTATAAGTGATTCCCTCGTCCGTAATGGATTGTATTATATCTTTTACTTTGGTTTTACTTCTGATATAGCTGTAAAACAGCTTTGGTTGATCACTACTTTTATTTATTATATCCTCCTCAAACTGCTTTTGGGCTTCCCTCCTTATTTTTGTATAATCGTTTCTTGCCTGTTTGTAATTATTATATGCCCTTTCACTATTATGTCTTCTGTATCTATTCCACAACAAATCTCTTCTTTCTTTTGATTTTTTACATTCTGTATTGAACCATTTCTGTATTTTCTTATCTGCTTCTTTGTGCTGTGGGATGTACCTCTGGACCCCTATTTCATAAAATTCACAGAATTTTTTATATACAGCATTTAAATCTTGTCCTCTAAGCTCATTTTCCCAATCAACTTCTAAGAAATACTTCTTTAGGTCTTGATAATTTCCCTTTTTATAGTTTAGGCTCTTTTTGTAACTGTCATTGCTGTTTACTATATCATATGCTATCCTGAAGTTATAATTTAGTTCTGCATGATCGCTTTTGCCGAGTGAAGGGTGATATATTAAACTGTCAATATCATATTCTTGCCTAGTAAATATTAGATCTAGCACTGAAGGTACATCAAGTCCTCTTTTTCTGGTGGTTTCCCTCACATGGTGCGTTAGGAAGAACTCTTGTAAGAGATCCAGGAGCTTTTGGTCCCAACAGCTTTCTTGGCTAATTATATCTAGAGTATTCCAATTTATATTTGTATTGAAATCCCCAGTTAGTATAATTCTTTCTGATTTCTCTTCCATTTTATGTAGTAATGATCTTAAACTCTGAATTGTACTCTCTGCCAGGTCCTCATATTCATCTCTTTCCCATGTGTTTGATCTGGGTGGCATGTACAAATTGGCTACAATTACTTTACCTTCAGATGTGTTGATCTCTACTGCAATCATTTCTACTTGTGATGGTATATCTAGTTTTATTTCATTGACTTTTAGATTTTTCTTAGTTAATATTATAATTCCTCCTGCTTTTTTTAAATTTCTGTCTCTTCTCCATATATTGTATTCCTCTAAGTTTAGTGTGTCATTGGATATCCTTGGTGTTAATTTTGTTTCAGTTAGGCATATTATTTGTGGTTCATTTTCTCTGACATAATCATTCATCTCTAGTAATTTAGATACCATTCCATCCACATTTGAGTACATCAACTTTATCTTCTTGTTTATATACTTGTCATGACATGGTTCTACTACCTTCCTCCTTTTTCTTCCATCCTGTTTTTGTACCACTTTCGTACCTGCAATCCTATTACTTTGTAAAAAAAAAAAAAAATCTTCTCCTCTTCCGATCTTCCCTCATTTTTGTTTTTGCTTCCTCCCTTTTCTCTTTCAGTAATTCCAGTTCCTCTTGTGTTAGGCATCTTTTTATCCATACATTTTTGAACTCTTCTTTTTCCATAAGATTCTTTGCATTTTTTAGTATCTCTTCCACAGTGTTTACACTCTGGAAAGTCACCTTTAGAGGTCTTGTCTTGCTTTTCTCATATTTCCCTAACCTTTTGTGTTCCTCTATGTCTTTACTACAGATTTCCTCTGATACTTCCTTCAGTAAGCTCATTACATTTGCCATCTCCTTTTTGTCTCTTGTGATCTTGTTTTTTAGATCTTCCTTTTCTATACCAGTGATTACTATACAGTAGATTTGTTTATATCTATTGAATCTCTGACTAACTTTGGATTGTTTTGGATTATTCTTTTCACTTCCTTTTTAATGCTTTTTTCCTCCACCCTTGTTTCTAAGTCTTTCTTTACTTTCACCTTTTCAGCATACGTGGTTTCCACATCATTTTTGTAGCTTTGCACAGCTTCATTCACCTGTGTTATCTTCTCCTCAATATCACTGCTCTGGTCAGTAAGACTGCTTACTTGCCTAATTGTCTCTGTGTCATTTTTTAAATCTTCCATAACCCTCTCGTGATTGACTACTGTACTTGCCATTTCACTCACTTTCTTCCTAAGTGTACTCAATTCCATTGTTAGTTCACTGATGGTTGTGTCTTTCTTATTGGCCTCCCTTCCTAGTTTTTCTATTTCTTCCTTTTGCAAGTGCATCTGCTTCTTTATTTCATCAATTTCATTTTTGAAAGCCATTTCTAGTTTGTTTACACGTTCAACCAGTCTATTGTGAGTCTCCACTTCAACCAGTTCTTAGTAGAAATCATCATTTTGCTTTTTACTTTTATCCCTTTTCTTTTCCAAATTTGCTTTACTAAAGTATGTATCCACTTTGCAATATTAAAAGTGCAAAGTATATACTTACAATCCCCGTGTTGTTGTAGTCTAAACAAACCTCAGATGACTCAGCATTATTCTTTCGTCTTGTTTTTCTTTCCTGTTTGAACAAGTCTTGTTTAAACTTATTATTTTTTTCCTTTTAATAATGAAAAATCATTTAGTCTAACCTAGTACAAAGCTTGACTCATGCAAAGATACTAATTTAGGTAACGCCACTGGCCGTGTTGGTTTGGTACAGAGCGCCGATGTCGCACGTCCTACTCGGTTGAATCCCTCTATGTGTGTGTGTGTGTATCATCATCATCATCATCAGCCATAACTAGTCCACTGCTGAACGAAGGCCTCCCCCAACTTTTTCCACGAATTCCTTGACTGAGCCAATCTTTGCCACGTTTTCCCTGCAAATTTCTCTATCTCATCTCTCCATCTCCTGTCTGGCCTTTATCTGCTATGCTTACAATCTCTTGGTGTCTAGTCAGTCAGCCTCTTGCTCCATCGGTTATCCCTTATTCTTGCTACATGGCCTGCCCATCTCCATTTCTGTTCTTTTATAACTTCTATAATATCTTTGACTTTAGTCTGCTCTCTCACCCAAGTTGATCCTGTCTATTAAAGATATTCCCAGCACTGACCTTTCCATTGCTCCCTGAGAAGGGATTATTTTATTTTCCATTGATTTTGTCAGTTTCCAGGTCTCACAACCATACGTCATAGCTGGAATTATACATTCGTTATATACTTTTCGTTTCATACAAATTGACAAGCTACTTTTCATAATATCTCTATGTTTACCGAGAGCTTTCCAACCAATTGTAATGCGTCTTTTTTTTTTTTTTTTTTTTTTTCGGATTCATGATCTCTTGTTAATTTTAGTATTTGTCCCAAGTAGTTGCACTTCTCAACTTCTTCAAGAAGTTCATCGTTCATTCTGATGATGCTCTTTGATGTTTGTGGATTAAACATTACTTTAGTTTTACTCCGGTTCATCTTCAGTCCTACTTTCAGACTTTCTCTGTTCAGGCTATTTAACATTTCTTGCAATGCCTCCGCTGTTTCTGAGATTAGGACAATGTCATCTGCAAATCTTAAATGGTTTAGCTTTTCTCCATCTATGTTCACTCCTTTGTTTTCCCAGTCTAGCTTTCTGAAAATACTTTCTAGGCATGTTGTAAATAAATTTAGTGAAATTGTATCTCCCTGCCGCACGCCCTTCTCAATCTTAATTTTTTCCGCGTCCTTATGTAATTTAACTGTAGCAGTTCCCTCTTTATATATGTTTTCGAGCAGTTTTACAAAGTTCTCATTCACTCCTTGTTCTCGCAATGAATTTATAATTGCTATGTGCTCCACTGAGTTGAAAGCCTTTTCCTAATCAACAAAACCTAAGCACAGTGGTTTATTATATTCTGTAGTTTTCTCAATTAGCTAATTCATTGTATATAGATGATCAGTGGTCAAATACCCCCTTCGGAATCCTGCCTGTTCACGAGGTTGGTTTTCCTCCAAAATTGTTGTTATTCTGTTCGTAAGGACTTTAGTGAAGAGTTTGTAAATGACTGATAATAAGCTAATGGGTCGATAGTTACTAAGATCTTTTGAGTCACCTTTTTTGTAGGGTAAAATAACTATTGCATTACAATATGTTTTGGGAATTTTCTTCTGTTTTATACAGAGGGTAAATAAGTGAGCAAGCCTATTTTGTACTTCTACTTCGGCATCCAACAGTAAATATGTTACTATTCCATCTTCTTCCGGAGCCTTCCGTCTTTTCATATTTTTAAGACAAATATTTACTTCGACTGGTGTTACCTCAGGTATTTCACTTGTGTCAACTGAAAAGTTAGCTATTTGTAATACTGTCTTTGATGCATAAAGTTCTTTGTAAAATTCTTCAACTCTCTTCACCATCTTGTCTCTGCATTTAATGATTTCACATTTTTTTCTTTTCTTTCATTGATGTCACTTGTTGCTTTCCTAGTGTCATTTTTCTTCGGACCTATTTCCATTTTTTATGGTCTCTTTGATCTGATCCATGTTTGTCTTTCTTTTTTCTTCTCTTTGTCGTTTGTTGATAAGCTTATTTAATTCCGTTCGTTCTGTTTCTTCTTTGTTTTTAATTTAATTTCCTTTCGTTTTTTTCATAAGCTCGAGTGTCTTTTCTGAATATTTCTTGGCTTTGGTTGTATTAGGTTTTCCTACTACCTCCGCTGATTCTTTTAGCACTTTTGTGTCTCATTCAGCTGATCAGTGTCACATTCAGCATTACGTTGAGCCTGAAATCTGTTCCTTATTTCCAACTGAAAGGCTGTTTTTCGTTTACCAATAGTAGGCATATCTTTTTACCATTAGTCATCTTTCTTTCATTTCTGAAACTGAATCTGGCTGTGCAACCCACCATTCTATGATCACTACCTATTTTTACTTTGTAGGTAACTGTGACATTTGTGATCGTGTTATTCTTATATGCTATAATGAAGTCGATTTCATTCTTTATTTACTTTCATACCTTTCTTCCACTCCAAATTTTCCCATGCATGCATCTCCATTTTTCGACCTCCCAACTTTTACTTTGAAGTCTCCCATGAGTATAGTACATGTTGTCTTTTCTTCTTCCATAATCTGAGAGATGTCATCATAGAATGTTTCTATTTCTTCATCTGGACTTTGAGAAGTTGGTGCATATACTTGTATTATTTTCAGGGTATATTTTTTGCACAGTCTAATGACAACAAATTCTGCTCTGCCAGATACACTGCTGAATTTAACAATGTTGTTTGCAAGATTTCTGTTAATTAGAAATCCTACACCACTAATTCGTTTTCCTTTTCTCTGTAGTAAAATATGTGGTTGCTGTCTTCAAGCTGAATTACTTTTTCTTCTTTTCTGTGGATCTCACTCAACCTACAATATCACAACTAATGTTTTCCAGCTCAGTCATTAGGTTATCAGGTTTGCAATCTTCTGCGAGGCTTCTTACATTGTATGCATAGATCTTCATGGATTTCAATTTGTTTAATATCCAAGAGTCTAATTTTCAAACACAGTGCCTACTCACTTTCGGTGGCACACTGCCCGCAAGCACAGGACGCAGTGCAGTTGGACCTTTAGCAGACGATGATCCAACAGGAACGCCTGTCAAATCATTTGCAATAGAACTCATGTTTGGTTGGGAGGATTGTGGCAAATAATCTCACCTCCCTACCACATAGTTTCTGGTGAGATGTATTTTTTGTGCCACATTATTCGTGATATTCGATGGAGCCCTATATATCTATAGGGGGTCCCATGGTCCGCGTCGTTTAAGACGGTACCTCGTATATCTACAAGGCTTTCCCCTATCCACCACCCGGGGAAGCACCAAGTAGCAGTGGGATCCTGCCCTTGGGTATATATATATATATATATATATATATATATATATATATATATATATATATATATATATATATATATATATATATATATATATATATATATATATGAGCAGGGGCTTTGGCCCCAATGGTCGATAGGCCAAAAAAAAATGAGTGGAAAAGTATTTAGAGAAGGGAAAGAGGTCTGATGCTGCGTTCGTGGATCTGGAGAGAGACAAGAGAGAGAGCAGATAGACAAGGAGTGTCAAAGGTGCTGAAAATAGGTGGCATAGATAGGAAACTGTTGAGTGTTGTCAAGACGGCGCAAGGCAGAAGGGCGTGTAGAGAGTGACCTGAGTGATTTGTGTGTTTTTAATGTTATTGTGAGACTAGGATGTGTCATTCTTTCATAGTTGTTTAGCAAAGACATGGTTGGTGTCATAAGAGAAGCAGATATTAGAGCAGTAGATGGAATGTCCTTGTTGCGCGAGTGCGAGGTTTTGAAACTGTCTGCTCTCTCGCAAGCTAATGATATTGAACTCTTAAGTGAAGATGAATAGATGAAGGGCGCATTGAGTCCGAAATGTGTGTAACCAATGAAACCAAAACGTAAATGTAGCAATGGGTACAATTTGGTTCTTTGGGATAGTCATGGAGTGCATAGTGAGACTGAACTGTACGAAATAAGAATATGAGGGCCTTCAGATATTTAGGTAGGATCATGAACAATGATGAACTTTTAAAGTATGAAGTGCATGAAACGACTGAGCTGAGAAGAAAGGTTGCAGCTTCACTGAAAGCAGGAAAATGAGCATGGATGTTTATTAAAAGATAAATAGATAAATATATAAAGCCGCTGCATAACACTATTATAATCCTCAGTTTAGAGCATTAAGTGAAGCTTGCAATCTTTTGGAAAGGTACACGCTCAGAGAGAGTGAAAAATGAGTTCAATGAAAGGAGCATATCGAGTTATGCAGAGAGACGAACTTACCAAAAATGAAGTGAAGGAACATTGTTGTGCTGCTGTGGATGTGTTAGAATGCATTAGATGGAGTTCCTTGACATGATTTGGCTATGTGGAGACAATGCAGAATGAGTGACTAGGAGAATGCCTGAGTAACGTAGAGGGGGAAATGGAAGGAGACTGACGATGAGATAAATGGATGGAGGTGGAGAGATGAGTGAGGGGTGTATTAATTTGAGAGATGGCAGCCTCATGGCGAGGGACATAACGACATGGAAACTATTATACTGTAGTCACCCATCCAGGGACCGAAGCGACTGGCAGTAAGTAAACAGACTGACATATAGTTCACTACTTGTATCACGCGTAGACTAGCACGGTTTACTGTCCAAAACTCCAAAGTATTTTAGTCGCAACTTTAAACCTAAATGAAAAATGCATTTTGGATTGGAATCCTATCATCAGATTAAACATTTTCCTTATTTTCCCTCATTAGGAGCATTTTCTCAAAAGTTGTGTCAGATAAATTCCTTCTTTGGGGGAAAGGGTCTATCTATCTCTCCATTGCCAGACGCCTTAATCCCTTATACGGGGTCGCCACAAACAAATCGCCTCCACGTCACCCTGTCCCCCGCCATTTCACTGCCCTGCTCCCAATTCACACCCCCTTCTCTCATATACCTCTCCACTCCATCCCTTTGTCTCGTCCTTGGCTTTTCCATCCCTCTCTCCCCCTCCCCCTCACTCACATACTCTCTCTTCGTCAGTCTCTCGCTCTCCATCCTCTCCACATGACCAAATCACCTCAGTCTGTTTCTCCTAATGCTTCTTATCACATCCAGATCCACACCACAACGCTCCTTCACATCCTCATTTGTCAGTCTGTCTCTCCATGTGACTCCACTGGCTCCTCTCAAATAACTCATTCCCACTGCTCTCACTCTTGACTTGTGTCCCTCCAACAACGTCCAAGCTTCACTTCCATGCGTCAGAGTCGGTATCACAATACTGTCATGTAATAACTTTTTCACTTCCATGCTCACTTCCCTGTTTCTTATCACTGCCTTCAAGGAACCAGCAACCTTTCTTCCTTGTTGTACCCTTTCAAGCACTTCATTCTCCAAACTTCCATCCTTACTCATCACACTCCCCAAGTACTTCAACGTACTCACAAATATGAATAGCCTCTGTTCAGGAGATGACGGAAGGGTGATGTTTAAATTTAAAAACATATTTAATGCGAGGATGTCTGTTCTGAATACTGCAAATATTTAGGGATAAAAAAGCCTCTCTCCCTCCCTCTCTCTCTCTCTCTCTCTGAAGGGGTCAGACTGGCGCCACCGCCAGTGGAAGCTTATAACTTTTAATACAGTATGATAACATTTCCTGCGGTTTATTCTTCCTGCCGCCAGACGATTTTATTAAGGAGACTGTGTCGATTTCAGGAGTTAGTTACAGCCGTTACTGATTTGTCCATTGCTAGTGAACCTTACTACATTAAAAACGGTCTTCTGATATTACCAAGAATAGTGAGAGAGAGAGAGAGAGAGAGAGAGAGAGAGAGAGAGAGAGAGAGAGAGAGAGAGAATAGACTACATCACCGGATTCAAAAGGTTTTTTTTAGGAGGGGGGGGTCATGCTATTTAACAACAAATTAACTTATACGGAGAATTTTTCAGTGTTAGGGGTATTCCTAATTTGTACAAAATCCTCTGATAGCGAGGAAAAATGAAAGCCAAACGTGTCTAGGAATTTTTGGCGATAATCCACTGCACCCTAACCAGAGGATGTCTAGTTCATACTGTTCTTGCCGACACCAAGCTACTCTCTCTCTCTCTCTCTCTCTCTCTCTCTCTCTCTCTCTCTCTCTCTCTCTCTCTCTCTCTCCAGCCTGGAAACGAAGCTGTAATCGATAGGGCTAATAAAGTCTGTATGTAACTCCTGTATTGCCCAAAGTCCAGCAAAACCGCTCGAGGCAGCAAGAACCAAGTCATGATCAACGGAGCCAAAATGGAGTTAATCGTTTCAGGCTGAGAATCTTATTTTTTTTTTTTTTTTTTTCTTAGCCAACGTCAGACTATTTTCTTTATTCTCTACCTCGTTTGTGAAGGGGTTAATAAACTAATATCTTCGGTCTGAATTAATAAAAAACGACAACTCTCCCAAGCTGAGTTGAATTGTCTGGACGTAGCAAAATTACATTACAAAGACGTCAAAGTAATGAGGGATTTTTGCCACATCTCTCTCTCTCTCTCTCTCTCTCTCTCTCTCTCTCTCTCTCTCTCTCTCACTATTATTGGTAGTATCAGAAGACCGTTTATAATGTAGTAAGGTTCACTAGCAATGGACAGATCAGTAACGGCTGTAACATATTGACAAAGTTGTACAGTGGAACGGGTAGATGTCACGGATACAGATACACTGGACAATTTCAACTCTTACGTCTAGATATGGGATATCAGTATCGCGCAGGATACTGCTCGGGTCAAAATGAATAGCACTTGGGGCAGAGGTTTACATATTATTAGTTACAGGAAGTTTAAGTTTTATATATTCGTGGAGTAGCTGGTACTGTTTCACTGTTGGTAAGTGTTACTTTAGCAATGGGGTCTGTTTACAGTTTTAGTATTAGGAGGTGTTATCAGATGGCAGCGTATTCACTATAATGGATCCGTATCTCACTGCGTGGCCGTGTTCACGGTTGCACTGTCACTTTTACTGACTCCACCACTTTGATATTATCACTGGTGCTTTTCATACTGACTTCCGTTATGTGGTTAGTTCACTGCTCTGCCTTCATGTCATTGAGTCATGGACACTGTGCTATCACTGTCACTCCTTTCTGATCTGGGCATTGTGGTGGTCAGGTATAAGGGTGGCGAAGGTGTCACAGCCTCACTACTGACGGGGCTGGGTTCCACCGGGGACCTCTGAATCCAGAGGCCACGGGATCATGAGCAGGGGCGTCCTCTCTCGTCCGGAGCTATGGGTGGCGAAGGGCCCCACGCTTTCAGGGCTGGGGGCGAGAGTACGACCCTCAGGGTTGGGGCCAAACAACTGCCTGAACTTCTCGCTCAGATGCCTGACGGAGGACAAAGATCTCCGGCGTCGGGGTGTGGGGAGATCCCACCCAGGGGTCCTGGGGGTGGTCTGGGGTTCCCGAGGGCTGTGGTCCCCGATGCTCGGCGGCGCCGTCAGGAGGGGGCTGCAGCACCGGCCTACATCGGGGTCCATCAGGTGGCTTCTATCCAGAGCCAGTTGCAGGGAGAAGAGGCCGGGGGAAGTCACGGGGCCTCTCCAGTACTCCTCCGGGCTGGAGACTCCCTCTGAGTCGCGGGTTGGGGAACAGGAGTCAGCTCCTGACAGAGGAGTGGCTACAGGCCGTCTCCTGCCATAGGACCCGGTTACTGACCGTGGCCTTCTAGGGGCACGGCTACAGGCCGTCGCCAAGGCTTGGCTACTGGCCATGGCCTGGGGGAGAGAGCAGCTACAAGCAGACCCAAAGGCACCTTTGGAGTGGCTACAGGCCGTCTTGGGGAGGGCACCTTCAGAGCAGCTACAGGCCGTTTCCTGACAAAGGTGGGAGCGGCTGCAGGCCGTCTTCTGATTCCCCTCAGAGCGGCTACAGGCCATCTCCTGACAAAGGCAGGAGCTGCTACAGGCCGTCTCCTGACGAAGGCGGGAGCGGCTGCAGGCCGTCTCCTGATTCCCCTCAGAGCGGCTACAGGCCGTCTCCTTCAGGAGGGTTGAGCAGCTACAGGCCGTCTTGGGGAGGTCATCTTCATAGAGGCTACAGGCCGTCTCCTGATAAAGGAGGGAGCGGCTGCAGGCCGTCTCCTGATTCCCCTCAGAGCGGCTACAGGCCGTCTCCTTCAGGAGGGTTTAGTGGCTACAGGCCGTCTCCTTCAGGAGGGTTTAGCGGCTACAGGCCATCTCCTTCAGGAAGGTTTAGCGGCTACAGGCCGTCTCCTTCAGGAGGGTTTAGCGGCTACAGGCCGTCTCCTTATTTCCCTCAGAGCAGCTACAGGCCGTCTCCTTCAGGAGGGTTTAGCAGCTACAGGCCGTCTCCTTCAGGAGGGTTTAGCGGCTACAGGCCATCTCCTTCAGGAGGGTTTAGCAGCTACAGGCCGCTTCCTTCAGGAGGGTTTAGCAGCTACAGGCCATCTCCTTCAAGAGGGTTTAGCGGCTACAGGCTGTCTCCTTATTTCCCTCAGGGCAGCTACAGGCCGTCTCCTTCAGGAGGGTTGAGTGGCTACAGGCCATCTCTTTCAGGAGGGTTTAGTGGCTACAGGCTGTCTCCTTCAGGAGGGTTTAGCAGCTACAGGCCATCTCCTTATTTCCCTCAGGGCGGCTATAGGCCGTTTCCTTCAGGAGGGTTGAGCGGCTACAGGCTGTCTCAGGGGTGCTGGCAGGAGCTGGAGAAACAGCTCCACCCGATGTTGGTTGAGGAAGGCTCACCCAGAAGGTAGTCTTGTATTCCTGCTATGGTGGTGGTGGGTGAGCTCCGGGTCATAGGGCGCGCGGCCAGGACGGATTTATGCCGTAGTTGCCCTGAGTCCTGGAGCGCTGTCGTTGCTCCTCTATGGGCTCCTTGTGGGGGTGTTGGGTCACCCCCTGTGGCACTATACTGCATTTTACCACCGTCTGCTGGGAAAAAGTCATATCCCTGTGACTGGAGGTGGTAAACTTTGGTGTGGTAGGTGTTGTAGACTGGTTGTAGGTGTTGGAGGAGGGCGTGCCAGGCTGCAGTGGTGGAGTTCTCGTCTTGTTGTTCGTCACAGGTGAGGAAGAAGGTGGATGAGTCAGTGGAGGAGCAGAGGAGTCGTAGGGGGTGGTAAGATCCTCAGACTCGTTGTTTCCATCCAAGGGGCGGCGCCCATACTGCTCGTCGAATCTTCATGGCGCTGGGTGTTGTCCTCTGTGCAGGGATGTGTCGAATGCTGGAGATGGATGATGAGTGTGGGGTTTTATGCTGGGGTAATGTGGCGTGGTGTTTCTGGGGAGTGTAAGTGGCTGGGATTTGTGCCTGGTGTATCATGAGTGTGAGATGATTTAGGGCAGAGGTAGGGGTGTGATTTTGCGTCGAGGTGGATGAGGTGAGAGAGTGGGTGTATCGGGCGGGTGGGTGAGAGAGGCGGCCAGAACATGTGATGGTTGTTTTGAGGGTGGGTGTGGCTGGTGACGTGGGTGTGCAGTGTCAGCATGTGTGTGAGGTGCTTGGGGCACGCAAGGGCGGCTGTAAGGTGGTAGTGGTGTGGGCAGCACGGTATGGGGAGCGGGGTGTAGGGTGAGTGGGTGGGGGCGTGGATGGCGCAGGTGGAGTTGGGGGCGTGTGCGGGGGGCTGGCTGGGAGTTGCAGGGGCGGTGGTGGGCGGCAGCTTGGGCGGGGGTGTTGTGGGCATAGGGGATGCGGAGGTGTGGGCAGGACACATGGCGCTGGGTGTGGGAGAGGAGGCGGCAGGTAGTGAGGAGGTGGGGGAGCGCCAGGGAGTTTTGTGGTGTTGGTGAGTTGTCAGGTGAGGTGCAATGCGGCGTGACGGAGGGTGAGGTGGAGGGGGAGAGAGAGAGATGGGGAGGGGGAGATTTAGCAGTTGTAGGTGGTAGGGGGGGGTCAGCATAGGGGTAGTGGGTGGGATGGGGCGCGGGGCCGGGACGGTGCAAGCAGGAGTGCGAAACGGGTGCACATGCCAGTTTCGGAGGGTGCATGGAGTGCCGTGGTACTCGACGGTTACGTGATAGGGGTTAGGGACGCGGATGATGGTGTGGGGTCCCGTGAAGCGTGGTGCGAGTTTATGGGGGGTTGGGAGCTGGGCTATCATAACCGTGTCGTCTGGCTTGTAGGGGTTGGAGACAGTGTCAGGGCGGAGATCCAAGTTGTTTTGGAGGTTGGTCAGGCGATGTTTAAGAGGGTGTAATGGGTCTGTTGTGAGGGCTGAAGTGGGGGGTTGCAAATGCTGCCGAAGAGGCAATAGGAGGGGTGGTTCCCCGAACACTCGTTCGTATGGTGAAATTCTGTCCACTTGGGGGCAGGAGTTGATGCCCCATTGCACAATTTTTACATGCTCAGGCCAGTCGTCATCTTTGGTGGCTTCTATCTGGGTGTGGAGTTGATTCATCAGTGTGCAATGGCTGCGCTCGCATATGGCGTTTCCTTGGGGCCGATAAGGGGATGAGTGGGAGATGTATTACCGAAAATATTGGCCAGCTCCTCCCAGATCTTACTGGTTAACTTGGGTGCGTTATCTGAGTGGATCACTTGCAGGATACCAAAGTATAGGAACACGTGCCAAATCAGGGCGTCAGCCACTGCAACAGCATGGTGTTCCTTTGCTGGGCAGGCCGTGACGAATTTAGAGTACATGTCAACGAATGTGATCACGTACCTATAGCCTGATTTAGGGGGTAAGGGTCCCACTATGTCGATCGCCAACAGCTGCCAAGGTTTGTGGGCGGTAATATGGCCAATTGGACCTGCAGTACGGGTGATGTCTTTACCAAGGGCGCACACACAGCAGGTTTAGATAATTTCCTTGGCAAGGGCAGAAGGATTTGGCACCCAGTAGGTGTCAATGAAGACCTGCAGTAGTTTTTTCATGCCCAGGTGAATGCCGTTGTGGATGTGCAGGTGCCATAGGGCATCGGGGGCTAGGAGGATATGGCCTGATGGGGTAAGTAGGTGGTCGTCCTGGCGAAACAGTTTCTTGAAAAGGTGCTGGGGGATCCAGGGGGGTCGCTCTTTGCGATGCCACTGCTGGAGGAGGTCTGGTTCCGGCTGGGCGGTGTGGATGGGGAGCCAAGAGAGAGCTTTCACATTGGTGTGGAGTTTGCCAGAGCAGTACAAGATTTCATAGTTGAACTCCTCCAGGGTTTTGCGCCATCAAATGAGCTGGGCATTGTGAGTGTCAGACTGCCGCAACCACTGGAGGGACTGGTGATCAGTGATGATGGCGACTTGTGTCCCTGATTGGTATGCCCGGAAGTGCTCAAGCGCCCTGATGATGCCCAGGCACACTCTCTTGGTGGCGGCATAATTTTTTTCCGCCTGATTGAGGGTGCGGCGGACTCAGGTGATGATGTGCTCGTGGTCCTCTTGGACTTGTGCAAACTCAGTGCCAATCGCAATTAGGGAAATGTCTTTACCAGAAGGGGAGGGCATAATCAGGAAAGCCCACGATGGGGGCGGAAATGAGCTTATCCTTAAGTTGTTGGAGGGCGGCTCGTCTCTTGTCCGCCCAGAGGAATGGTTTTCCCTTACAGGTCAGGTTGTGGAGCGGCTTGGCAATGTGGATGAACCCTTTCACAAAACGATGGTAGTAGGACGTCAGGCCGAGGAAGGCTTGGATCCCGTTAATGTCTTGTGGTGGGGGTATGTCCGCGATGGCACGTAGTTTGTCTGGGTCAAGAGATATGCCAGTTTGGGAGATGATGTGCCCCAGACATGAGACGGTTCTGGCAACCAGGACACACTTGGTGGCCTGGAGTTTGAGGCCTGCCTGTCGGATCCTGGTGAAAACCCGGCGGAGGTGCTGTAGGTGGTCGGCCCAGGTCTGGCTGAAGACTATGACGTCATCCAAGTACACAAGAGAGATTTCCCACTTGAGGCCACTGAGGACGGATTCCATTAGCCTGGAGAAGGTGGCGGGGGCATTACAGAGGCCGAAGGGCAAAACATTAAATTCATAATGGTTCCTGTTGCTGGTTGAGAAGGCGGTTTTACCTCTGTCCTCCGGTCGCACTGGGACCTGCCAATATCCTGACTGGAGGTCGAGGGTAGAGAACCAGGAGGCGCCATATGGGGAATCCAGAGAGTCATCTATGTGCGGGAGTGGAGTGGCATCCTTGGTGGTTACATCATTAAGCTGGCGGTAATCGATGCAGAACAGCATCGTGCCATCCTTTTTCTTCATGAGGACGACAGGATAGGATCAGGGGCTGGTGGAGGGGGAGACGACTCCATCTTTGATCATCTCCTGTACCTGGCAGTCTTCCTCTTCCCACTGTTTGGGGTTCTTCTACCAGGATGGCTGTCGAGTTGGTGGGCCCATCATATGAATCTCTTGAGCCAGGTAGGTGGTGTCTTCGGCTGGTCCCGCCGTGAACAGATCCTGGAAATCCAGGAGGAGGCGGCGGATGGTGACTGATTGGTGAGTGGAGGGATGGTCGGGGATGGGGGCAGGGGGGCAGGGGAGTGGGAGGGGGAGGGGATGCAGGGCTCAGCTTCCTCCATCTCTCCGATTATGAGCCCTTTAGGGAGGGTGAGGGGCGAGGGGGCAAGGTTGGCAATCCGGACTGCCATGTGATGTGGGGGAAGGAAAGCTGCGGGCAGAAGGCAGGCTGAGAGGGTTCCGGGTGGCAGGAGTGGGGAGAACAGGACAGAGGTGCCGGAGGGCCGGTTGAGGGGCACCCAGGCTTCAGGTAATGGTGTCGGCAGAGGAAATGGTGGCAGGAAAAGAAGGGGAGGAGAAGGGGGTGGTGGGGGGGAAGGAGTGGGGGCAGAGTCTTCCAGCCGGGGCCAGGGCATCCAAGTGCAGATGGCCCGAGGGGGGGGGGGTCAGGTGATTATTGGAACTGAAGCTGTCTGTTGCAGCAATCAATGGTGGCTCCTAACTTCTGCAACAGGTCCAACCCCAGGTATCCATCGTAATTGCTGCAGGAAGAGTCGAATATTATAAACTGATGCTGGGTCGACACCAGTTGATGGATTTCGACGTGCAGGGCCCGTGTTTCCCCATGGATTGGCAGGGGGCCAGCCCCCGCATCCACAAGGTGAGTAGCCATTGGGAATAACGGTCCAATGGTCGATTTGTGATGGGAGAAGTAGTGGCTATACAGGTAGGATCTGGCCGCTCCCTTATCGACCAGAAGTCTGGCTTTCACCCCGTGCAGCTTCATCTTGTGGTAAACTGGGGGGCGATATTTGGGGAAAATGGCCCCCACCACTTTGGGAAGGTGCGGGGGCAGTCCTAAAAATCCAACTGTCTAGGGCCTCCTTCTTCTTGCTCTGGCTCCTGTTCCCTGGGTTCGGTCTCCTCCACGGGTGAGGGTTCATCCTCTGTTACCTCATCCTCTAGAGAGGAAACTTTGCATTGGCCTGGGGTGGAGGTTTTTCATTGTGTAGCTTTTAATTGATCTCTGATATCGTGCAGTGAGCACCTGGAGCTGCACATGGAGAAGTCCCAGGGATTCACTAGGATGAGGTTGAGGTTCTCACTGTGGCTGGGGCGCCAGTGGGTGGGGTGTGCCCTCGGTGGGCTGGGTGCTGGGGTGGGGCTGGTACGGGGCATAGGCGAATGTGGCTTGACTGGGGGAGCTGAAATCTTTGTGGGAAACTTTCTTACCATGTTGATTTGCTGGGGTGCAGGGCGGGAGGTCAGGAGGCAATGAATCAGTTGAACGTCCTTATCCATGTCTCCCGTCGGGTCATGGATCATAAAGTGCTCTTTGACTATGCTGGGGAGCACTCTCAGAAGAGTATTAAAGATGTGTTGCTCCCGGGTTTCATCATCTGCCTCCAGGTAGGCAGCAGTGACCAGGTGTCTTGCCTGGATTAAAGTATCGTCTAAGTTGCCATCGAAAGCTAAACTATCCAATTGGGATAGCACCACCACTTTACCTAGTGGTGGGGTGATGGTTTGGATCATGAGTTTCGTCAATTTCTGCCAGGTGAGCCCTGGGATGATCTTGGGTGCTTTATTAGCTGCTGCTCTGCCCAGTTGTGGGAGTGTGACTCCAATTTTCTGCTTGTCATCCTCGAAACCGATATCTAGCAAAGGTTTAATTATTGCCAGGTATGTGTGAACATCATATAATTTGGGGTCGAATTTATGTAATTGCACATGCAGTTTGGTTGCTATTTTTCAGTATTTCCTGATTATCTCTCTCATATGCCCAGGTCAAAAACCACCCCTGTCCACCAGTGTAATGCTAGGTGTTTTAGGGGTCGGCTTTCAATCCCCTAAACGCCTGGGCTCTCTTTCTAGACCAGAGCTTAGACAAATAGGAAAGAGGCAGGACACAAAAACTCAAGGTAACAACCTTACACGTGTATTACTAATTTGTCAGTGGAACGGGTAGATGTCACGGATACAGATGCACTGGACAATTTCAACTCTTACGTCTAGATATGGGATATCAGTATCGCGCAGGATACTGCTCAGGTCAAAATGAATAGCACTTGGGGGAAGAGGTTTACATATTATTAGTTACAGGAAGTCTAAGTTTTATATATTCGTGGAGTAGCTGGTACTGTTTCACTGTTGGTAAGTGTTATTTTAGCAATGGGGTCTGTTTACAGTTTTAGTATTAGGAGGTGTTATCAGATGGTAGCATATTCACTATAATAGACCCGTATCTCACTGCGTGGCCGTGTTCACGGTTGCACTGTCACTTTTACTCACTCGACCACTTTGATATTATCACTGGTGCTTTTCACACTGACTTCCGTTATGTGGTTAGTTCACTGCTCTGCCATCATGTCACTGAGTCATGGACACTGCTATCACTGTCACTCCTTTCTGATCTGGGCGTCGTGGCGGTCAGGCATCACAGCCTCACTACTAACTGGCTGGGATCCGCCAGGGCCTCTGCGTCCGGAGGCCATGGGATCATGCGCAGGGGTGTCCTCTCTCGTCCGGGGCTGCGGGTGACGAAGGGACCCGCACTTTCAGGGCTGGAGCCGAGAGTACGATCCTCAGGGCTCGGGCCAAACAACTGCCTAAACTTCTCACTCAGGCGCCTGACGGAGGACGAAGATCTCCAGCATCAGGGTGTGGGAAGATCCCACCCAGGGGTCCCGGGGGCGGTCTAGGGTTCCTGAAGGCTGCGATCCCCAGTGCTCAGCAGTGCCATCAGGAAGGGGCTGTGGCAGTGGCCTATGTCAGGGTCCCTCAGGTGGGTCCTATCCAGAGCCAGTTGCAGGGAGAAGAGGCCAGGGGAAGTCACGGGGCCTCTCCAGTACTCCTCCAGGCTGAGGATTCCCTCTGAGTCGTGAGTTGGGGAACAGGAGCCAGCTCCTGACGGAGGAGCGGCTACAGGGCGTCTCCTGACGTAGGGCCCGGCTACTGGCCATGGCCTGGGGGAGGGAGCAGCTACCAGCAGGCCCTAGGGCACCTTCGAAGCTGCTACAGGCCATCTCCTGATGAAGGCAGGAGCGGCTTCAGGCCGTCTCCTGATATCCCTCAGAGTGGCTACAGGCCGTGTCCTTCAGGAGGGTTGAACAGCTACAGGGCGTCTCGGGGAGGGCACCTTCAGAGCAGCTACAGGCCATCTCCTGACGAAGGAGGGAGCGGCTGCGGGCCGTCTTCTTATTTCTCTCAGAGCGGCTACAGGCTGTCTCCTTCAGGAGGGTTGAGTGGCTACAGGCCGTCTCAGGGGTGCTTGCAGGAGCTGGAGAAATAGCTCCACTCCGATGTTGGTTGGGGAAGGCTCTCCTGGAAGGTAGTCTTGTATTCCTACTATGGTGGTGGTGGGCGAGCTTCGGGTCATATGGGCATGCGGCCCGGGTGGACTTTTGCCATTGTCGCCCTGAGTCCGGGGCGCTCTCGTTAGTCCACTATGGGCTCCTTGTGGGGGTGTCGGGTTGCCCCCTGTGGCACTATACTGCATTTTATGCACAAACATATAAAACGTGCTGTATAGTTACAACTTACATATACCCACTTCAGTTATCTGCATAATTCAATCGCTAAATACTTGCACCCAACGAGTGTTACCATTAATACCTACATAAAATGTTTGATCATGTGGAGAGGATGGAGGGTGAATGACTGACGAAGAGAGTGTATGCGAGTGAGGTGGAGGGGGGAAGAGGGAGGGGGAGGCCGAGGATGAGATGGAGAGATGGGGTGGAGATGTATATGAGAGAGGGGGGAGTGAGTTGGGAGAGAGGCAGTGAAATGGCGGGGGACAGGGCGACGTGGAGGCGATTTGTTTATGGCCACTCCGAACGGGATTGAGGCGTCTGGCAATAGATAGATAGATAGAAAATGTTTCATACATACAGCTATACAGTACATTATTACATCCACAAAGTAATAAAGAAAATAAACTATCACAGTTACTATGTGAGAGATTAAAAGAACTGTAATAAACATTTATTAATTAAAGCTACCTAGTGGAAACAGACAAATTAAATTACAAGGAAAATCTATCTATCTATCTATCTATATACCTAGGCTGCTTCCCCCCAAGGAAAGGGAAATCAGGAAAAGAAAGAAAATGGCCAACACAAATGACGTTAGCAAGAATGAACAACATCTTCCACACAATCGTGAAGACAAAGATTTCCACACAGTGCTGACACATACATTGCCCACGATAGGTACAAGTGAACAACAAGTGAGTGTATATAGTTAATACTGTATATAGTGTATATATATTTTTATACAAAATAACATAATATGGAGCTATATAATATCATTTTTCAGTATTACCTGAGCAATATAAACTAAACCTTAAAAAAGGGTCCCAAGGGAATTAACCAGCAATTATCCAACCATGAACAACACCGGATAAGCGTAGACAAATGAAGAAAAACAAACTACAGAAAATCAATACATACAAAAAAAAAAAAAAAAAAATACAGTAAGAGCTCATAACAAACAAATGAAAATAGGTGTGTTACTACAAATACCAAAATATCACATAAACTCCTTCTATAAGTGAAACAAAAAGCAAATTATTGTTCTCCACGAGCCAGTGGCAAGGCACATCATCACAATCATCGACCGCAGCATGACCGGATTAGCGATGTCAGGACTGCAGCTACTACAATATTACTGAAGTTACAACAGTTATACTGTATAACGACACACGATTGCATTATGTTACAGTTGTTACAATTATGTAACTACAAACAATATGTAACAATTACAATACAATTATGTACAAGACAATTATTGTATGACAATACAGTTATGTAACAATTCATACAGTGTTACAATTATTATGTATTACTGCAATGTTACTACAGTATTACTACAGTGTTATAAAATTGTGTTATACTTGCTACAGTTATGTAACTACAAACGATATGTAACATTTACAATACAATTATGTAACAATGTCATACAATGTTACAGTTATGTATTACTACAGTGTTGCTACAATATTACTGCAGTGGTACTAGAATTATGTCACACTTGCTGCAGTTATGAAACTACAAACGATATGTAACAATTACAATACAATTATTATGTAACAATACAATTATGTAACAATTATTCATACAATGTTACAGTTATGTATTACTACAGTGTTACTGCAATATTGCTGCAGTTACTAGAATTATGTTACACTTGCTACGGTTATGTAACTACGAACGATATGTAACAATTACAATACAGTAATGTATAATACAACTATTATGTAACAATACAATTATGTAACAATTCATACAATGTTACAATTATGTATTACTACGATGTTACTACAATATTACAGCAGTGTTACTAGTATTATGTTACACTTGCTACAGCTATGTAACTACAAATGATATGTAACAATTACAATACAGTTATGTAACTACAAATGATATGTAACAATTACAATACATTTATGTACAATACAGTTATTGTGTAACAATTCATACAAGGTTACTACAATTCTGTATTACCAGAATCATCACACAAGGTAGATGAAATATTATACATCACTAAAGGGATAACTCCATATGCAATGTACCAGAATCATCACACAAGGTAGATGAAATATTAGACATCACTAAAGGGATAACTCCATATGCAATGTAATGACCTAGCAGTATTACCATAGCACAATTATATGCGTATGTCTGTTATACATACACATTTTACAATATGGTATACAATATTCTATAATCAGTTTAACTATAGTGATTTTTGTTCAATTATGTATACAATTTGTTTTAAATGTATTATGTTTCTAGAATATTATTAGGTAAGTACAATATTATCACGAATATTATGTCTATACAATATTATTATCAATATTATGTATCAATAGATTAGCATATGTCAGTGATGATTGCTGTCAGAGGACCACCAGCTGGCGATGTCAGGACTCCTTATTATAATAATACAATTCATAGACAGACAGACAGATAGATAGAAGCACCAAGCCAGAGTGTGAGATAGGAAGTGTATCAGCGAGAATCAACCAAAATGGAAACGAGCTTGCAACTCTTAAGTGAAGGAATGCTAGAAGTGCACTGGAAGCAGTACATACACACAGACATACAGAGTTCTAGAAGCTTCCACGACAGTACAGTCCACGTGACACGACCCCTGCTAAACGAGAATGTAGGAATCAGAGATGAGAAAGGGGCTAGCCATAGAATCGACAGGTAGTGGGAAGAAGGAGGCTAGCAACAGGGGTGATAGGGTGGCAGAGAGAGAGATAGAGTGAGACAGTGGGGAGGTAACAGTGCGAGTCTATACTTCACTCGTGTGTGAGAGAATATTTCCAAGACAAAAAAAAAAAAAATAGTCCTATACTAATCTTTACCTCTCCTGTCATTGCATAACAAAGAAACTAAGATTATCTACTTACAAAACTACTCATGTATAACAACCGCTCGCCCACGAGTCTAACATATGTATAACTGATCTACAACACACGCTACAAGAAGCTACGAAGTTTCTACAAGACTCGATGCTGATGTTATATCCCCATCCACCAGCCCCTGGTCCACTCCAGTCTTGTCAGTTAAGGAGAAAGACAGCACCATGCACTTCTGTGTGGATTACCGACGACATAACGACGTGACCACAAAGGATGCCACCCCCCTATCCAGGATAAATGACTCCCTCAACTCCTTGTCTGGAGCATCCTGGTTCTCCACCTTGAACTTCCAATCGGGATACTGGCAGGTCCCTGTACACCTGGAGAACAGAGGAAAAACAACTCTCCCAGCCAGCAACGGAAAGCATTACGAATTCAACATCCTCCCCTTTGGACTCTGCAACACCCCCGCAACATTCTCCTGATTAATAGAGTCAGTTCTTACTGGCCTCACCTGGGAAATATGCCTGGCATATCTAGATGATGTTATCATCTTCAGCCGAACCTGGACTGACCACCTCCAGTGCCTTAAACAAGTCCTCATCTGCATCCGACAGGCAGGGCTTAAACTCAAGCCATCGAAGTGCATCCTGGCTGAACGGTCCATCTCCTTCCTAGGACACGTCATCTCCAAGGAAGGCATAGCACCTGATCCTGACAAACTGCATGCTATCGCAGACCTCCCCCTACCACAAGATGTCCATGAAGTCCGTGCCTTTATCGGGCTCACGTCCTACTACCGACACTTCGTAAAGTGATTCTCTAACATCACAAAACCCCTCCATGACATAGCTAAAAAAG
Source organism: Coenobita brevimanus (assembly GCF_032717465.1). Taxonomy (NCBI): domain Eukaryota; kingdom Metazoa; phylum Arthropoda; class Malacostraca; order Decapoda; family Coenobitidae; genus Coenobita; species Coenobita brevimanus. Next base: position 25,901,055 of record NC_136968.1, on the reverse strand, counting down.
ACGAACCTTTCACCTGGACGGACGATCGCATCAATACTTTTCACACCCTCAAGACTAAGCTCATCACTGCCCTGATCGTCGCATTCCCTGACTACACCCTGCCTTTTCGCTTGTATACTGACGTATCCCTAGTAGCCATCAGCGCCGTCCTTGCCCAGGTCCAGGAAGGACGAGATCACATCATCACCCGTGCCATTCATACTCTCAATCAGGCAGAAAAGAACTATGCCGCCACCAAATGAGAGGCCTAGGCATCGTCTGGGCCTTGGACCACTTTCAAGCCTATTTGACAGGCATTCACGACACCATAATAACAGATCACCAATCTTTGCAGTGGCTACACCGGTCTCAGACCCACAACGCCCAGTTAGTCAGATGAAAAGAAAGTCTCGAAGATTTTGATTTCGATATAGCATATCGGCCTGGCAAATTACATACAAACGCTGACTCCATGTACTGGCTGCCCATCAACGCCATCAGCACCGCCACCAGCCTCCTACAAAAATGGCAAAGCAAAGATCGCCCAGACTGGATACCACCACAAATATTCTCTAAGCTACACTGACAGGGTGACCACCCATTCACCCATAGTGGACATATAGCGTTTGACCCTGACACCGCCCTAGAAATGAAGACTCACACTCACACTACGGCATACATCTAGGGACCAAGAAACTTCTACAAGTATTTAATATGTATTGGAAACCCGGCTTCTCCACCTTGGCCAAACAAGCCATACAGGCCTGCCGCGCTTGTGCGCTAGGAATGGACGAGACACGGACGCCAGGCTCTTCAGGAAACATCACTGCTCACAAGCCGTGGCAACTTTTGTCTGTAGATGTAGTTGAGCCCCTCCCTCCTAAAGCAGGCTACAAGTACAGTCGGGGAACAAAGAATCTAGACACAATTGGCAGCCTCTGGCAACAAGTCCTATAGTAAACACGTAGATGGTAGCTGAAATACATGAATGGAGGGATAACATTTGTATCATAGTGTGTGATTAGTCGGCGCATCGCCATCTGTCATTGCCATGTAGTCAAATATTGGAGAGGGTTATGAGTATGAATACGCTATATTTATTATACACAACTACCAACTGATTAACTGTATTAAATAATGTGACTCATAATAATTTTAGGGCACTGTGCAGATGAAACTATTTGTGGAGTCAACAGCATCTGCCTTGCGTGTAGGTTCGGTATGAGACCGAAGCCTCAGATCCTTGAATAATTCTTAATTATTATCAAGTGAAATACCTAATCTATTAGCGTGTTGGTTTGTATGCTTTATTAACGAATTTGTCATTGAAATATGACATTGCTGCTAATAATCTTTATGACTTTGTTACGTTCCGGAAAAAAAAAAAAAAGTTTTGTCCCATGAACACGGACAGGGCTTCATGCAGCACATCCCTTACCGTACTGGGAGTGGGAGGAACCGTGTACACAAGCATTATTTATTAGTTTCTTCATTTGACTGCTAATCAAAAAAATAATATGCAACTACTAAACAGATGTTCGCTCCATCCATGATAACAAGAGATTGCCCCCTGATAAGACAGATACCTCTGATACTCAAATTATTCCTCTTAGGTATTGTCTGTCACACTTTTTCCCTCTCGAGTTGAGTTGGTGAGTTGGTAGGGTGAAGTATAGCCTTTCAATGGCACTATTGTCGTGATTGTTTCGCCCTACAACCTGTCCACGAGCATCCCGTCCAAGCTAACCTCACATGAGCACTTTCCTCCCGCATTCTCTTCCCTCACCTAGGCCAGTCTTTCACATTCCCAACAAGTCAAGATGATTCCTAGCATCCAGTCCAGTCACAGCATTTGCACGTTAAGTAATGATCTGTTGCCCCACAGTTTAATGGTCTTTTTTAGGCGAGTGCATTTTCAAGTTAGTGCAAATGTCCGCACTCATAGGTTACATGTTACCAGGTGATACCAGTTTTACACACTGTAATAATTCGTCACAAAGACATAATGGGTATTGTTATGCTATGTGTTTAAGGGTCGGCTTCCCATCCCTTGAACGCCTACTCTGCAACTGGGTTCCCTTTCTAAACCGGAGCTTAGGAGACTAAGAAAGACATAGGGCACAAAAACTCAGGGCAACAACCTTACACATACAATGGTAAATTCTAAATGTGGAACAGGTAGATGTCACAGGAATCTAGACAATTATATAACACGTACTGAGATCGGGAGTAGTAGTATCTCGCAGGATACTGTTGGGACAATAGTTCTGGATAAGAGTGAATAGTACAGTGGACAGCACTTAAGGTGTTAGGCAGGGGAATCGGTCACTGTCACTTTGAGGGAAACTTACACTGTGGTTGGAATAGGCAGTTTGGCTATAGGTCTTACATCGCGGAAGAATTATATTACTAGAGCTGAGATACACATTCACGCAGGACACTGAAATCACTGCTCGGCTCCTCTCGTTCTGTCACTGTTTCACTGTTGGTCTATACCGCCAGCACTATAGCACTGATAGAATGTGGGCTTAGTTTCCCTCTAATATCTTAACACACTGCCCGATGTCCAGGTCACTGTTTCACTGTCACTGCACTTCCACTGTCGCTCACCGTCAGGACTGGGTAGGGTGGCGGCTTTGGCGGAGGGTGGTGGGAGGGCTCACAGCTCAGCTCCAGAAGGGGGTTGAGCTCCGCCAGGGGTCTCCGTGTCCTGCGGCCACGGGATCACTTGTAGGGGCATCCTCTCTCGTCCGGGGCTGCATGCGGTGAAGGTCCTCGCACTGTCGGGGCTGGGAACTGGGGTCTGGCCCTCAGGACTGGGGCCGAAGAGTTTCCTGAAGCGCTCACTCAGGCTTCTGACGGAGAACAAGCGTGGTCAGCATCGGGGTGGGGAGAGGTCTTGCCCAGGGGTCCTGGGGGCGACCTCGGGGTCCCATTGGCTGCGGCCTCCTGCTATCAGGGATGCCGTCAGGAGTGGGCTGTGGCATCAGCCTCCATAGGAGTCCATCAGGTAGGGTCCCTCTGGAGCCAACTGGGCAGAAAATAACCCTGGGGATAGTACAGGGCCTCTCCATGGATCCTCGAGGCTGAGGCCTTCTTCCTGAAGGTAATCTCACTGATGGTGGACATTAGGGTCGTCTGTGCCCCCACCAGTCGGCAAGTCTGATGACAGAACGCCCTCTCGTAATGGAGTCACAGGGAGCGAGGGGGTTTGGTGCTCCTCCCTGGCGTGGCTGCCGGCCGTCGCTGGGTTCCCATGGACAGCGAAAAGAGGGCGGCTACTGGCCATCCCTTCATTGTAGGCATGGCTACTGGCCAACGCCTGGGCCCGACTCCCTGATAGGGATGCAGGTGAAGTGCGGATACCGGCCGTCACTTGCCTGTCGGTGCAGGTACCAGCCGTCATCTGAGCCCCGTGTGGAGGACGACATGCCAACGAGGAGCAGCTACAGACTATCTCCTGTCGACGGGTGTGGCTACTGGCCGTCGCCTATGCCTTGTCCTCTGAGACAATTACAGGAGGAGAGGGGACGTACCCTTCTCTCCCCAACATGGCTATCGGTCGTCACTGGTTCCTGTAGGGGGGTATAACAGCACTTGACGGGGAAGCGGCTACTGGCCGTCTCCTGCTGTGTGGCCTGGCTACAGGCCGTGGCCTTTTAAGGACGCAGCTACCAGCAGTCGCCTGATCCCGGCAACAGGCCATGGCTCTTAGGGGGAAACAGCCACCGGCTGTCTCCTGCAGGGAGAGTAGACTGTAGCACCAGTCGAGCAGGGCAGTACTCCCGAGGTGGATGATGACAGGGAGTGCTGGAGCTCCCATTTCATCAGCCCTCAGGACTAGTTCCTGACCATCCCCCTTTGCTGAACTTTTTCAGTGTCTCAGTTACACAGAGAGTAGGCCAGCATGCTCTCCAGTACAAATTTCTCTAACTATCTTCACCAAACTACATGCACAGTACACACTACACTTCCTATTCAAAATTCACCAAAAATGGCGTCGATTCACCAAGCCTCGGAGTCCCCAGGGGGGGGGGACCATAAATGCCCCCGCCATCTGCCCCTCTCCCAGTGACGACTCGAGGTGCCTGGAACCACTATCTGACTCTCTTCTTCATTTCTGCAACATTCGCGGCCTTTCATCTAACTTTCACTCTGTTGAGCACCACCTCTCCTCCTCTAAACCTCACCTTCTTTTTCTAATGGAGACTCAGCTGTCTGAGGCAACTGACAGCAAACCCTTTTCTGTATCCTCCTACTTTCTCTATACTCATTTCAAAGCCAAAGGTGGCTGTTGTGTATACATACGCAACGACTTATCTTGCTCTCGTGTTCCTGAACTTGATTCTTCTGAATTCTCCACACTCTGGCTTCGGCTTTCCTGTCATTCTCTGACTCAATATATCTGTGCTGTTTACTTATCCCCTAATTCTACTGACTATCAAAAATTCTTCGACTATCTTACTTCTACGATGGAACACATTCTGTCCATTTCTCCTTTCTCTGAAATCTCCATTCTTGGAGATTTCAATGTTCACCACCACCTTTGGCTCTCCTCTCCTTTCACGGATCCGCCTGGTGAACAAGCCTACATCTTTTCTATCCTTAATGACCTAGAGCAGCTTGTACAGCACCCTACCCGTATCCCTGACCGCCTTGGAGAGAGCTCCAACATACTTGACCTCTTCCTCACAACTAATCCTTCTGCTTACTCTGTTAATCTTTTCTCTCCGTTGGGCTCCTCCGATCACAACCTTATTACCTTAACCTGTCCTATCACTCCGGTACGGCCTGTGGACCCTCCAGGGAAACGTCGTCTGTGGCATTTTGGAGCCGTGGACTGGGAGGCCCTCAGGCAGTACTTCTTTGATTTTCCCTGGAATGATTATTGCTTCCATGGCCGGGAGCCATCTGAGTGTGCCTTGCACATTACGGAGCTTATTCTCTCGGGCATAGAAGCATACATTCCTTTCTCATATCCTTTGACTAACGCAAGAAAGCCTTGGTTTAATCACGCTTGTTCTAATGCTGTCCGCAACAAGAAGAAGGCCTACAAAAGGTACCGGAGCCAATCCACCCCTGAATCACATCATCTTTACGTTTCTGCCCGGAATCGTGCTAAGTCTGTTCTTCGCTCTACTAAAAATAATTTCATCCATACTAAATGCTCTCAACTCTCCAACTCAAATTCTTCCCGCTCCTTCTGGCACCTTGCCAAAAATCTTTCTAACAACTTTACCTCATCATCCTTCCCTCCTCTTTTCTACTCTGATGGTTCTGTAGCTTTTTCTTCTACTGATAAAGCAGATCTCTTCGCACGGACTTTCTCCTCCAATTCCACCTTAGACGATTCCGGTGCTGTTCCTCCATCATTTCCCCCCTCTGACTTCCTCATGGCTGACATTAAAATTTCTTCAGTTGATGTATTTTCTGCCATCACTGGCCTCAGTACTAACAAGGCATATGGGCCTTATGGGGTCCCTCCTGTTGTTCTCAAGAACTGTGCTTCTGTGCTTACACCCTGCCTAGGCAAACTCTTTCGCCTTTGTCTGTCAACTTGTACCTTTCCTTCTTGCTGGCAGTTTGCTCTCATTCAGCCAGTCCCAAAGAAGGGTGACCACTCCCAACCCTCCAACTATCGTCCAATTGCTTTAACGTCCTGTATTTCAAAAGTTTTCGAGTCAATTCTTAATAGAAAAATTTTAAGGCATCTTTCCTATCACAACCTTCTTTCCGATCGTCAGTATGGGTTCCATCAGGGATGCTCCACTGGCGATCTTCTCACCTACCTTTCAGACTTCTGGTCATCCTCCTTTCGGGACCTTGGCGAAAGCTTTGCCATTGCACTTGACATCTCAAAGGCTTTCGATCGAGTCTGGCATAAATCTTTAATTTCCAAACTGGCCTCCAACGGTTTCTATCCTTCTATCTGTGCCTTCATCGCTAGCTTCCTTTGTGGTCGTTCTATAGCCGCTGTTGTAGACGGCCATCGTTCTTCTCCTTAATCTATCAACAGTGGTGTTCCTCAGGGCTCTGTCCTATCACCAACTCTCTTCCTTTTATTCATCAATGATCATCTAAGCTGTACATCTAACCCTATCCACTCATACGCTGATGACTCCACCCTTCACCTTTCCATTCGGTTCCCGCAATGCCCATCTCAACAGTTACTTCAAGAAACAAGGGATGAGGCTATGGCACACCTAATGTCTGACTTGGCTCGTATCTCTGACTGGGGTAAAAATAATATGGTTGTTTTTAATGCATCTAAGACTCAGTTCTTACACCTATCAACCCGACAAAATCTTCCACAGGTATACCCACTAATGTTTAATAATATTCAGCTTAATCCTGCATCATCCTTGAACATGCTTGGGGTTTCATTTACTCGGGACTTATCTTGGAAAGATCATATTACATCTCTTGTAAAATCTGCTTCCAAGAGATTGGGTGTGCTAAGCCGACTCAGCTCTTTCTTTACCCCTGCACAATTGTTGACTCTATACAGGGGTTTTATCCGCCCCTGTGTGGAGTACAACTCTCATGTGTGGGGAGGCTCCCCACATACCGCTCTCCTCAATAGGGTGGATTCAAAGGCTTTTCGTCTCATTAACTCTCCTCCTCTTACTGACTCCCTTCAACCTCTGTCTCTTCGCCGCACTGTTGCATCTTTATCTCTTTTCTATCGCTACTTTAATGGTCACTGCTCCTCTGAACTGTCTGCTTGCATTCCTCCACCTCTACGACGGGCGCGTAGCACCCGTCTGGCAGCAAACTCTCATCCCTTTTCTGTCCAACTCTCTAATGCAAGAGTTAACCGTTACTCCCAGTCTTTCATTTATGCAACAGGTCAGCTCTGGAACTGTCTCCCTCTGTCTGTATTTCCTGCTGCCTATGATCTCCAGTCTTTCAAACGCAGTGTGTCCAGGCATCTCAAAATGATCGGATCTTGAATTTGGCTCTCTATTGTATTTTATTTTTCTCTTGGAGGGAACTGTTACTGTGGGCTCATGGCCTATGGTTCCTACTTCCTCGCATAAAAAAAAGAAAAAAAAAAAAAAAAGGCAGAGTGGCTGCAGGCTGTCTCTGGGAAGCCTTCCAAGCGGCTACCTGCTGTCTCCTGAAGGTCTGAGTGGCTACTGGCAGTCTCACAAAGGGCGCGGCTGCTGGCCATCGCTGGGGTGCTGCTTGGAGCTAAGGAAGTAGCTCCACCCCGATCCTGTCGAGGGTCAGCTCACCCACAAGGTAGTCTCCGTTTCCAGCTATGGTGGTGGCGGGCGAGTTCCAGGTCATATGGGTGTGCAGCCTGGGCGGACTTATGACCCTGTCACCCAGGGTTGGGTCGCACTCTGTATGCCCCTCTGTAGGCTCCTCCTGGGGATGTTGTGATGCCCTCGGTGACTATTCCCGGCATTTTAGATATGTTAGCGATTTATACTAGCTAACGCTACAGAATTCTAGTTCATTTACAGGGCATTCTTGTGGTTAACTCCTTCACTGCGAGTTTTCTTCCTATGATGTGTAGATTCCTAAAGTCAAGTTCATTATAACCCTAAGCACTAAATGAAAGGAGAAGTAAGTTTGAAAATGTTAACTGAAATTACAGTAATTCCATTTAGCACACATGATGTCTTTCCAAATAAAAACAAAATTTGTGATGCGTTAAGCTGAGTAAATGTGCCACACACGGATTACAGAATATTCTTTTTTCACCTTAGGTGATTTCACTCGTATAAAATAACATACAAAAACGTTTACATTCGAAGCATCTTTCCATAATTTATTTTTGAGAATATAATTGAAATATCAATAGGTTTAATATACTATTATGCTTAACGGTAGATGATTGTACTGATACCTTGGAACAGTCCGCCTTCAATAAGGACTATCCAAAGAATGAATGTGATAAGGATAAGGTTACTGTAATGCTAGGTGTTTTAGGGTCGGCTTCCCGTCCCTCTAACGCCTAGTGTGTAGTTGGGTTCTCTTTCTAGACCAGAGCTTAGACAAATAGGAGAGAGGCAGGACACAAAAACTCAAGGCAACAACCTTCCATGTGTGTTACTAAATTCTACAGCGGAATGGGTAGATGTCACAAATACAGGTATACTGGACAATTATAATTCTTAGGCCTAGATATGGGGTGTTAGTATTGTGCAGGATACTACTCGGGACTAGGTCGGGTAAGGTGAATAGCACTTAGGGCAGAGGGGCTATGCACTATTATTGCAGGAAGTCTAGGTTCTTTATATTGGTGGAATTGGTGGCATTATTTCACTGTGGGTAATATTACTTTAACACTGGGGCCTGCATATGATATTGCTGTGGTGCGGCATTACTATTTGATAGCGTGATCACTGTGATAGACCCATGTTTCACTGCCTTTCCGTGTTCACTGTTTCACTGTTACCTTGCTTATTCCACCACTCTTTTATATTGTAACTGATACTTTTCTCACTGACTTCCTCACTGTTCTGCCTTTACTTCACTATGTCACGGGCACTGTGCTTTCACTGTCATTCCTTTCGGGTCTGGGCGTCGTGGCGGTCAGGTACAAGGGCGGCGGAGATGACTCAGCCTCACTACTGCTGAGGCGGGGTTCCGGCAGGGGCCTCTGTGTTCAGGGGCCACGGGATCATGCATAGAGGCGTCCTCTCGCATCCGGGGCTGCTGGTGGCGAAGGGTCCCGCACTTTGGGGGCTTGGGGCGGGAATCTGGCCCTCAGGGCTGGGGCCGAATACCTGCCTGAACTTCTCGCTCAGGTGCCTGATGGAAGACGAAGATCTCCGGCGTCTGGGTGTAAGGAGGTCCTGCCCGGGGGTCCTGAGAGTGGACTGGAGGTCCCAAGAGTTGCAGTCCCCGGTGGTCAGGAATGCCGTCAGGAGGGGGCTGTGGCATCAGCCTCCATCGGGGTCCATCAGGCGAGTCCTCTCAGGATGCGGCTGCAAAGAGAAGAGCCTGGTGGTAGTCACGGGGCCTTGTCACGAATTCACACGATTGTGTATTTATACAAATTCGTGACATTGTACTTTGGTGAGAAAACCACGAACTCTGGTGGAATTCCCACTGGGCATCACTCAGTTCCACCCTCCTCGTATGCACTTCGAGATGGTTTTCAGAACATTTGTCACTGTTTCATAAGTGACCGCACTTATGCACGACATTAGTGCTTTCACTGAGTGATTTTATTGCGTGTGAATATCATTCGCCCTCTCTTCGTTGACCACTGAAGTTAGGCCACGCCTACTTCCGGCGAACACGGCCATCTCTTACCCCCCCTTCCCAGTTTTAACTTAGGCAGCTTTGGATCGCCTCGAGAGTAGGATCATTTGTGCCCAGCATAGAGAGCAGCGTCTCTGTTGTACAGCGATTTCCTGGATCTCCACCTAGATGGTGATCAGCGAAGTGAGCTTAGAAGCGAATAGCTGTGTTTGGTGTTCGACACGCAGATGCCCAGTCTTTCGTAGCCTCGGCTCCAGCATTTCTGTTCGTTTTTCTAGGCTTAAATTTAATTAGCTTTTGAATGAGCGAGTGAGTGTATTTCCTTTGTTATTTGAAATCATGAGTCCCTCTGTGACCATGAATTCCCTTTTTGAATTCATTTTGAGACTCATATAATGTAAATTTATTTTATTGTAATCAATAAATTTACAGTTCTTTACTTTGAGCTTAATGTAATTAGAACTGTGTTTATTTCTCCACATTAAGCTTACTTTAGTTGCCGCTCCTAGTTTATGCAAACTCTACATTATTCATAACTGGTATTTAGGCCAGTTCTTCTGTATTAAACTTAAATCAGTTGTGCCAACCAGGAGTTAAGCACCAACAAGAACTTGTCCATTATTATTAGTATTAGTTATTGACTGTCAGGGGTGGAGTCTTTTTCTCCAGAGACAAACATTACTATAACAATCAGTGCTCCTGAGTAAATAGTCTCTGCTGTGTACTGTTGAGAAAGTTTATAAATTCTCGTCCTTAGAGAATCGGTGAAGTAACCCAGCATAAAGTAAAACTCACTACTTGATTTTCACAGGTCAGTTCCTTGTCTCTACTTTCGAGCAATATTTGGCATTTTTAATTCTTAAATTCACATCCCCCCATGACAGGCCTCTCCAGTACTCCTCTAGGCAGGGGGCTCCCTCTGGGTCATTAGTTGGTGAGCAGGAGTCAGCACCTGACAGAGGAGCGACTACTGGCCGTCTCTTGCCGTAGGGCCTGGCTACTGGCTGTGGCCTTCTAGGGGCATGGTTAACGACCGTCGCCAAGGCCCGGCTACTGGCCGTGGCCTGAGGGAGGGAGCGGCTACAGGCTGACCCAGGGGCACCTTCAGAGCGTCTACTGGCCCTCTCCTGACAAAGGCGGGAGTGGGTACCGGGCATCTCCTGGTTACCTCCTGAGCGGCTGCAGGCCGTCTCTTGTAGGAGGGTCGGGCGGCTACAGGCTGTCTCGCGAGGGGCACCTTCAGAGTGGGTACCAGCCATCTCCTGGTTACCTCCAGAGCGGCTGCAGGCCTTCTCCTGTAGGAGGGTCGAGTGGCTACAGGCTGTCTCGTTAGCGGCACCTTCAGAGCGGCTTCTGGCCATCTCCTGACGAAGCCGGGAGCGGTTACCTGCCGTCTCCTGTTTACTTTCAGAGCAACTGCAGGCTGTCTCCTGTAGGAGGGTTGAGTGGCTACTGGCCATGTCAGGAGTGCTGACTGGAGCTCGAGTTCCTGTATGGTGAAGGCGGGCGAGCTCCATGTCATAGGCGTGTGGCCCGGACAGACTTATGTCCTTATCACCCAGAGTCCAGGCGCACTGTATATGCTCCTCGGTGGGCTCCTTCTGGGGGTGCCTGGTTGCCCTCAGTGACATTATACTGCATTTTACCACCGTCTGCTGGGAAAAAGTCATGTTCCTGTGACTGTAGGTGGTAAACTTTGGTGTCGTAGGTGTGGTAGACTGGCTGTAGGTGTTGGAGGAGGGCGTGCCAGGCTGTGGTAGCAGGGTTTTCGTCTAGCTGCTCGTCACAGGTGATGCAGAGAGTGGATGGGTTGGTGGAGGAACAGAGGAGTTGTAGGAGGTGGTGGGGTCCATGGACTCTATGTTTTCGTCTGAAGGGCGGCGCCCATATGGCTCGGTGAATCCTCATGGCGGTAGGTGTTGTCTTCTGTGCAGGGCTTTGGTGAATGCTGGAGATGGACAGCAAGTGTGGGGTTTTATGCCGGGGTAATGCGGTGCGGCGTCTCTGGGGAGTGTAGGTGGCTGGGATTTGGGCCTGGTGTAGCATGAATGTGAGATAATTTAGAGCACGGGTAGGAGTGTGATTTTGCGGCAAGGTGGGTGGGGTGGGAGAGCGGGTGTAACAGGCTGGTGGGCAGGTGAGGTGGCCAGAGTGTGTGATGGTTGTTTTAAGGGTGGGTGTGGGCAGCAATATGGGTGTGTTGTGTCGGCACGAGTGTGAGGTGCATGAGGCATGCGAGGGCGGCTGTGGAGTGCTAGGAGTGTGGGTGGCATGGCGCATGGAATGGGGTGTAGGCTTAGTGGGTGGTGGTGTAGTGGGTGCGTGGGCAGCGCACGTGGAGTCAGGGATGTGGGACAGGGTAAGCGGGGTCGAGGGGGTGTGTGTGGGCAGTGGGCGGGGAGATTTGGGGATGGTGGTGGGTGATGGCTGGGGCGGGGGTGTGGTGGGCTGAGGGGGCACAGGGGCGTGCGCGGGGCATGCGGTGCTGGGTGTGGGGGATGGGGTGGTGGGTGGTGAAGAGGTGGGGGAGAGGCGAGGAGTTGATGGTGTCGGTGAATTGTCAGGTGAGGTGTGAGGCGGCGTGGCGGGAGGTGAGATGGAGGCAGCGGGGGAGGGTAGGGAGAGAGAGAGAGAGATGGCGAGGGGGAGATGTAGCAGTCATAGGAGGGAGAGGAAAGTGGCGCGGGGGTAGTGGGTGGGGCAGGGTGCAGGGCCGGGGCAGGGGAGGCAGGAGGGTAAAAAGGGCATACATGACAGTTTCTCAGAGTGTGGGACGTGCTGCGATATTCGACTGTCACCTGGTAGGGGTTAGGGACGCGGATGATGGTATGGGGCCCGGTGAAGCACAGCGCGAGCTTGGGGGGGTGAGGAGCTGCGCTATCATAACAATGTCACATGGCTTGTAGGGGTAGGAGGCGGTGTCGGGGTGGAGGTCCAGGTTGTTCTCAAGGTGGGTTAGCTGTCGTTTGAGATGGTGTAGTGGGTCAGATGTGGGAGTAGAAGTGTGGGGTTGTAAGTGCTGCCGAAGGGGCAGGAGGAGGGGTGTTTCTCCAAACACTCGCTCGTATGGTGAAATTCCGTCCTCTCGAGGGCAGGAGTTGATGACCTATTGCAAGATTTTTACATGGGTGGGCCAGTCGTCATCTTTGGTGGCTTCCATCCAGGTGAGAGTTGATTCATTAACGTACAATGGCTTCACTTGCATATGGCATTTCCTTGGGGGCCAGTAAGGGAACGAGTGTGAGATGTTATAGCCAAATATGTGGGCCAGCTCCTCCCAGATTTTACTGGTGAACTCTTGTGCGTTATTGGAGAGGATTGCTTGTGGGATACCGAAGTACAGAAATACATACCGGATCAGGGCATCAGCTACTCTGACAGCGTGGTGTTCTTTCGCTGGGCTGGCTACGATGAATTTGAAGTACGTATCAATGAACGTGATCACGTACCTATAGCCTGATTTCAGGGGTAAGGGTCCCACTATGTTGATAACCAGTAACTGCCAAGGTTTGTGAGCAGTAAACAACCTGATGGACCAGCGGTACGGGTGATGTCCTTACAGAAGGCGCACGCTCAGCAAGATTGGATAATCTCCTTGGCAAGGGTGGAGGGATTGGGCGCCCAGTAAGTGTCGTTAACCTGCCCCATCCTGACCACTTTTCCACCACTGACTCCCCCCAATCCTGACCATTTTTTGATTTTTTTTTTTTTGGCTCAAACCTCCGCTTTTGGTGAGAAACATCGAAAATTCATAGAGAAATCGCTCACCTGAGGTTTAAAATACTCGATACAGGTAGGAGTACCTCCTTACCTTACTGGGTTTTCTAACAGGCTGGCACCAAAGAAAACGAGTTCTATGGGAGGATAACTATTTCACACCACTCATAAACGGTATTTATTTATTTACTTGGTACGAATTTATATGTAGTACGAGAGTATATTGGTTTTCAAGCAGTAATATAGACATTATAAGCATTGTTTCACTCTCTAACTGATCACCATACCTGACCTTTTCTTTGCCACATTACCTGATCATCATTTCTGACTGTTTCTTCCTCTAATGCTATGTAAAGTTTGTCCTCCACATTGTCATTGATTGGGGAATCACTCTGGCCCCGAATTTCGTACCGTGGCATGACATGGCTTTACTGGCCAGGTCACTGATAACAGGTGAATTGCTAGACAATGGTGTGCAGGGGAAGGAGGTGGTCATGCTGGGTAAGGCAATGTCCCTGCCTGGCATCTTGTAGAGGAAGGTGTCACGTGTATATGTACCAAAAATCACTAGCGAAAATTGAAAATTGTGCAAATTAGGGACCTTGCAATTGATTCGCGTTTATGTATGTTGACGGGATTGGCAGTGACAAAACGTGTGGATGTTAAAGAACGTCGATGGGACGCCGCGGGTTAAAGACCTGCAGGAGTTTTTTCGCGCCCAGGTGAATGCCGTTGTGAGTGTGCAAGTGTCGGAGGGCGCCGAGGGTGGCATCGGGGGCTAGGATGATATGCCCAGATGGAGTAACCAGGTGATCACCCTGGCGATACAGTTTCTTGAAGAGGTGCTGGGGAATCCAGTGGGGTCGTTCCTTATGATGCCGCTGCTGGAGGAGATCGGGTTCCGGCTGGGTGGCATTGATGGGGAGCCAAGAGAGAGCATCCACATTGGTGTGGAGTTTGCTGGGGCGGTATGAGATTTCATAGTTGAACTCCTCCAGGGTTTCACGCCATCTGATGAGCTGGGCATTGTGGGTGTCAGACTGCCACAGCCACTGGAGGGACTGGTGATCAGCAATGATAGCAACTTGGGTCCCCGATAGGTATGCCCGGAAGTGCTCAAGTGTCCAGATGATGCCCAGGCACTCCCTCTTGGTGGTGGGACAATTCTTTTCCACCTGATTGAGGATACGACTGGCGCAGGCGATGATGTGCTGGTGGCCCTCTTGGACTTGTGCCAGCACAGCACAGATGGCAATTAGGGAAACGTCCGTGTAGAGCTGGAATGGGAGGGCATAGGAAAAGCCACAATGGGGGTGGAAAAGAGCTTATCCTTAAGTTGTTGGAAGGCGGCTTGTCTCTCGTCCATCCAGATGAATGGTTTTCCCTTACAGGTAAGGTTGTGAAGTGGCTTGGCAATGTGAGCGAACCCCTTCACTAAATGGCGGTAATAGGACGTCAGGCCGAGGAAGGTTCGAATCCCATGAACGTCTTGTGGTGGGGGTATGTCCGCGATGGCGCGGAGCTTGTCTGGTCGGGAGATATGCCAGCCCGGGAGATGACATGTCCCATGAATGAGACAGTTCTGGCAGCCAGGATGCACTTGGAGGGCCGGAGTATGAGGCCTGCCTGTCGGTTTCTGATGAAAACCCGGTGGAGGAGCTTAGACAAATAGGGGAGAGGCAGGACACAAAAACTCAAGGCAGCAACCTTACATGTGTACTACTAAATTCTACAGCAGAATGGGTAGATGTCACAAATGCAGGTATACTGGACAACTATAATTCTATGGGGTGCTAGTATTGCACAGGATACTACTCGGGACAAGGTCGGGTAAGGTGGGTAGAGGGGCTATGCACTATTATCGCAGGAAGTCTAGGTCCTATATATTGGTGGAATTGGTGGCACTATTTCACTGTGGGTAATTATTGCTTTAATACAGGGGCCTGCGTATGATCTTAGTGTGGTGCGGCGTTACTATTTGGTAGCGTGTTCACTGTGATAGACCCGTGTTTCACTGCCTTGCCGTGTTCACTGTTTCACTGTTACCTTGCTTATTCCCTCACTCTTTTATATTGTCACTGATTCTTTTCTCACTGACTTCCTTTATACTGTTAACTCACTGTTCTGCCTTTACTTCACAATGTCACGGGCACTGTGCTTTCACTGTTGCTCCTTTTGGGTCTGGGCATATTGGCGGTCAGGTACAAGGGCGGCGGAGGTGACTCAGCGTCACCACTGCTGGGACGGGGTTCTGCCAGGGGCCTCTGCATTCAGGGGCCACAGGATCATACATAAGGGCATCCTCCCTCTTCGGGGGCTGCTGGTGGTGAAGGGTCCCTCGCTTTTGGGTCTTGGGGCGGGAGTCTGGTCCTCTGGGCTTGGGCCAAATAGCTGCCCGAACTTCTCACTCAGGTGCCTGATGGAGGACGAAGACCTCTGGTGTCTGGGTGTAGGGAGGTTCCACCCAGGGGTCCTGGGGGTGGTCTGGAGGTCCCAAGGGCTGCGGTCCCCAGTGGTCAGGGACGCCGTCAGGAGGGGAATGCGACAGCGGCTTACATCGGGGTCCATCAAGCGAGTCCTCTCAGGATCCGGCTGCAGGGAGAAGAGCTCAGTGGTAGTCACGGGGCCTCTCCAGTACTCCTCCAAGCTTGGGGCTCCCTCTGGGTCATAAGTTGGTGGGCAGGAGTCAGCCCCTGACGGAGGAGCGGCTACCAGCTGTCTCCTGCCATAGGGCACGGCTACTGGCCATGGCCTTTTAGGGGCGCAGCTACCAGCCGTCGCCAAGGCCCAGCTACTGGCTGTGGCTTGGGGGAGGGAGCAGCTACAGGCCGACTCAGGGGCACCTTCAGAGCGGCTACAGGCCATCTCCTGATGAAGGCAGGAGTGGCTACTGGCATTCTCCTGGAAACTTCCAGAGCAGCTGCAGGCCATCTCCTGTAGGAGGGTCGAGCAGCTACAGGCCGTCTTGTTAGGGGCACCTTCAAAGCAGTTTCTGGCCGGCTCCTGACGAAGGCAGGAGCAGCTACCAGCCGTCTCCTGTAGGAGGGTTGAGCGGCTACTGGCCATCTCGGAGGTGCTGACCGGAGCTGGAGCAACAGCTCCATCCTGTGGTTGTTGGTGGTCGGCTTGCCCAGAAGGTAGGCTTGTATTCCTGCTATGATCGCGGCGGGCGAGCTCCGGGTCATAGGGGCGCGCAGCCCAGGCGGACTTATGTCCTTGTCGCCCGGAGTCCAGGCGCGCTGTATATGCTCCTCGGTGGGCTCCTTTTGGGGGTGCTGGGTTGTCTTCAGTGACATTATATTGCATTTTAGTTGTTATACTGCATTTTAGTTACCAACAGACGAGTATTTGTAATGATTCAGTAATGTGCTACAATATTACACATGACTTCTCTGTTTAGCTTATTTTCTTGTAACTATATATTTTGTTTTATCGTAGTAATGATCAGCATAACCGCGTTGCCTCATGTTTGATTCTGATACTTATGTTCATGGAAATGACGTGCATGGGTCCTTCAGCATATACTGTAGAAAATAAGCGAAACAGGGAAGTCATGTGTAACATTGTAGCTCATTACTGTATCATTGCAAATACTCGTCTGTTGGTAATCTCATCCTTATCACATTTATTCTTTGGATAGTCCTTGTTGAAGGCGGACTGTTCCAAGGTATCAGCACAATCATCTACCGTTAAGCATAATAGTACAGTATTTTAACTTTTTGATATTTCAATTGTATTCTCAAAAATAAATTATGGAGACAATGCTTCGAATGTAAAGGTTTTTGTATGTTATTTTATACGGGTGAAATCGCCAGAGGTGAAAAGAGAATATTCTGTAATCCGTGTGTGGCACTTAACGCATTACAAATTTTGTTTTTATTTGGAAAGACATTATGTGTGCTAAATGGAATTATTGTAATTTCAGTAACATTTTCAAGCTTACTTCTCCTTTCATTTAGTGCTTCGGGTTTTAATGCACTTGATTTTAGTAATCTAAAACCAGACACATCACAGGAATAAAACTCGCAGCGAAGGAGTTAACCACAAGAATGCCCTGTGAATTAACTAGAATTGTGTAGCGTAAGCTAGTATAAATCGCTAACATGTCCATCAGGTCTTTGTGATGAATTATTACAGTGTGTATAACTGGTATTACCTGGTAACATGTAACCTATGAGAGCGGACATTTGCACTAACTTGAAAATGCACTCGCCTCAAAAAGAGTTCATTAGAATCTCCTTGATTTAAACTGTGGAGCAACAGATCATTACTTAACGTGCAAATTCTGTGACTGGACTGGATGTTAGGAATCATCTTGACATGTTGAGAATGTGAATGGTTGGGCTAGGTGAGGGAAGAGATTGCGGGAGGAAAGTGCTTGGTGAGGTTAGCCTGGACGGGATGCTCGTGTGAGGCTAGTTCGGTGAAGAGGTTGTAGGGCGAAAAAATCGCGACAGTAGTGCCTTTGAAAAGGCTATACTTCACCCTACCAACTCACCAACTCAACTCGAGAGGGAAAAAATGTGACAGACAATACCTAAGAGGAATGTTTTGAGTATCAGAGGTATCTGTCTTATCAGGGAGCAATCTCTTGTTATCATGGATGGAGCAAACATCTGTTTAGTAATTGGATATTATTTTTTTTCATTTGCAGTCAAATGAAAAAACTAATAAATAATGCTTGTGTACACGGTTCCTCCCACTCCCAGTACAGTAAGGGATGGTGCTCCATGAAGCTCTGTCCGTGTTCATGGGACAAAACTTTTTTTTTTTAAATTCAGAATGTAACAAAGTCAAAGATTATTAGCAGCAACGTCATATTTCAATAACATATTCGTTAATAAAGCATACAAACGAACACGCTACTAGATAACATACTTGATAATAATAAAGATTTATTCAAGAAACTGAGGCTTCGGTCTCATACCGAACCTACACTCAAGACTGATGCTGTTGACTCCACAGATAGTTTCATCTGCACAGTGCCCTAAAATTAATATAAGTCACATTAATTAATACAGCTAATCAGTTTCTAGTTGTGTATAATAATTTTTATATGTTCTATGACACAGGGTGAATAGCTATTACATCTACCACATAGCACATTCATACTCATAACCCTCTCCAATATTTGACTACATGGCAATGACAGACGGCGATCGCCGACCAATCACACACTATGATACAAACTAAAATGCCGGGTTTGGGCTCTGAAAACAACACAATACCCCCAGAAAGAGCCCACGGAGAGGTAGACAGTGCGCGGTCCAGCTCCGTGCGAGAGGGACGTAAGTCCGCCCGGGCCGCGCGCCTGTAAGACCCACAACTTGCCCGCCGCCACCATAGCAGGAAACCGCAACTACCTTGCGGGCGACCCGACCCTCGACAAGTACGGGGTGGAGCTGTTACTGCAGCTCCAGCCAGCACCCCTGAGACGGCTGGTAGCCGCTCAACCCTCCTACAGGAAACGGCCTTCAGCCGCTCTGGAGGCAAAGGGGAGACAGCCTGTAGCTGCTCCCGCCTTCATTAGGAGACGGCCAGAAGCCTCTCTGAAGGTGCCCCTAACGAGACTGCCTGTAGCTGCTCGACCCTCCTACAGGAGACAGCCAGCAGCCACTCCAGAAGGAACCAGGAGACGGCCTTTAGCTGCTTTGAAGGTGCCCCTGAGTTGGCCTGTGGCTGCTCCTTCCCCCAGCCCACAGCCAGTAGTCGGGCCTTAGCGATGGCTGGTAGCTGCACCCCCGGAAGGCCACAGCCAGTAGCCGGGCCCTATGGCAGGAGATGGCTGGTAGCCGCTCCTCCGTCAGGTGCTGACTCCTGTTCACCAATCTATGACCCAGAGGGAGCCCCCACCTTGGAAGAGTACTGGAGAGGCCCCAAGACTACCACCAGGCTCTTCTCCCTGCAGCCGGATTCTGAGAGGACTTGCCTGACGGACCCCAATGTAGGCCGATGCCGCACCCCCCTCCTGATAGCGTCTTCAAACACTGGGGACCGCAGCCCTTGGGACCTCCAGACCACCCCAAGGACCCCCGGGCGGGACCTCCCTACACTCATACCCCGGAGATCTTCGTCCTCTGTCAGGCGCTTGAGCGAGAAGTTCAGGCAGCTAGTTGGCCCCAGCCCTGAGGGCACTCCTGCCCCTAGCCCCCAAAGCATGGGACCCTTCACCAGCAGCAGCCCCGGACGAGACAGGACGCCCCTACGCGCGATCTCATGGCCCCTGAACACTGAGGCCCACGGCAGAACTCAGCCCCATCAGTAGTGAGGCTGAGTCACCTCTGCCACCCATGTACCTGACCGCCACGATGCCCAGACCCAAAAGGAGTGACAGTGAAAGCACAGTGTCCGTGACATAGTAAAGTAAAAGCAGAACAGTGAATTAACAGTATAAAGGAAGTCAGTGAGAAAAGCATCAGTGACAATATAAAAGAGTGAGGGAATAAGCAAGGTAACAGTGAAACAGTGAACATGGCAAGGCAGTGAAATACGGGTCTATCGCAGTGAACATGCTACCAAATAGCAACGCCGCACCACACTAAGATCATATGCAGGCCCCCGTTTAAAGTAATAATTACCCACAGTGAAATAGTGCCACCAACTCCACCAATATATAAAATTTGAACTTCCTGCAATAATAGTGCATAACCCTTCTGCCCTAAGTGCTATTCACCTTACCCGACCTTGACTGAGTAGCATCCTGCGCAATACTAACAACCTGTATCTAGGCCTAAGAATTATAATTGTCCAGTATATCTGTATTCGTAACATCTACCCATCCCGCTGTAGAATTTAGTAATACACATGTAAGGTTCTTGCCTTGAGTTTTTGTGTCCTGCCTCTCACCTCTTTGCCTAAGCTCTGGTCTAGAAAGAGAACCCAGCTACACACTAGGCCTTAGAGGGACGGGAAGCCGACCCTAAAACACCCAGCATTACACTGGAGGACAGCGGTGGTTCTTAACCCGGGCATACAAGAGAGGTAATCAGGAAATACTGAGAAAATGACAACCAAACCACATGTGCAATTACCTTAATTCGACCCTGAACATTACGATGTTCACACATACTTGGCAATTATTAAACCTTTGCTAGATATCGGGTTCAATGATGACAAGCAAAAAATTGCAGTCACACTCCCGGTACTGGGCGAAACGGCAGCGAATATAGCATCCAAGATCGTTCCAGGGCTCACTTGGCAGAATTCACAAAACTCGTGATTCAGGCCATCACCCCATCACTGGGTAAAGTGGTGGCGCTATCCCAATTGGTAGCCTAACTTTTGGTGACGATTTAGATGACACTTTAATCCAGGCCTGGTCACCACTGCCTACCTGGATGCAGATGACGAAATCCAGGAACAATTCATGTTTCACACACTTATCAGGATCCTCCCCAGTTTCGTCAAAAAACATTTTATCATACATGACCCTACGGGAGACCTGGATAAAGATATCCAAGTAACGAGGTGCCTTCTAATCATCCACTCCACCCCTCAACACATCGGCGCAATCAATCAATTTCGCACGGACATCATCGCGATTGATCCATGGGAATTTTCTGCTTGCAGCCACCAATGCCCTATTCACGACATCCGCAAGCAGCTAAAAGCTGCCTTGCGCAGCAGAACGACCCGAGGGCGCCTACAAGCCGTCCCATCATACGCCAATGGCCCCGAGCTTAGGGGAAACAAAAGCCAAAAGAAAAAGCACAGAAGGTGCCAACCACCACCCCCGCACCCCCTATCCTAGCAGGGACAACCCCACATCCCCCCCCAGTCTACGACAAGGAGAAACGACACCTTTCCTTTCACTCTCCTGCCTCTATCTCTTCTCTTTTACCCCCCTCTTTTTCTGACCCACCCTTACCCACCTCCTCTTTCTCGTTCACCTCCCCTACCCCACCCTAAACCTCACCATCCCCACGGAACCCCAGCTCATCCCCAATAACCTCACCAGATGCCTCACCGCCCACCACACCCCGCACCTCACCACCCACCACTCCACCATGAGCTCAGCCCCCTGCCGCCACCTACACCACCCCATCACCAAACATCCAGACAACACTGCGAGGCCGCACCTCCCCCCCACCACCGGCTCCTTCATCGTCCACACCACACCCCATCTTACCTCGCCCCTGACGACAGACACCACCTGCCATGCCCCACTCCTCAGCTTCTGCCACCCACCACCACCACCAATACAACCACCTCCAACCAAGCCACCACGGTTCCAGTATCGCACACCACCCACCACCACCCCCACACCTGCACCATCCCCTGGTTTCACACCCACCGCCCACCCTACACCGCAAGCACAGAACCCTGCCACCGCCCAAACCACCCCACCACCAAACACTGGGATGGCGCCACAAGACCGCACTCCCTCCTCACCACCCACACTTCAAGCTACCTCACCTGCCTACTCACCACCGCTACCGACCTTCAGTGCCAGAGCACACTCACATCCCCACACATCATCCACCTCAAGCCCCACCGTCTCGTCCACTCCCACCATCAGAACGCTGCCCGAAACTACCCCACCCTGACACATCACCTCCACCGCCACACCACATGCAGCCACAGCACCAAAGGGCCATGCACTCACCTCACCACCCACTCCCACCCTAAAACCTGTCATCACCTGCTTTGGCCACCTTCCACCCCTGCATGCAAGATACACCACCACCTTCCCAACCCCAACTCCGCCTTCCTCACTACCAACCACCACCGCCAACCACCCCCCCTGACTCCTATGACGGCTACATTTCACCCTCACTTTCTTTATCTGCCTCCCCCTCCCTGTCATCCCCCACCCCGCCATCCACCGCACTGAATCACACCTCACCTGATGGCCCGCTGACACCACATACTCCCAACGCCTCACCCACACCCTCACAACTGCCCTCCCCGCCCCCTCTGCCTACCACCCTGTCCCCAACCTCCTCACCTGCCATCTCAGGCCACCTTCCCCACACCCGCCCTTCCTCACCTTCCACCCTCACTGCCTCCCCCAAACCTGCAGACACACCACCGCCCCAGCACGCTGCCACAACACCTACAGCCCGCACTGCCCCAGCAACACAACGCCGCATGCCTGACTCACCACCCACACCCACCCTCAAGACCACCATCACCCGCTTGGGGCACCTATCACACCCACCCCCAAGATGTATTGCCACCCTCACCCCTCCTGCCTCACCACCAAACCCTACTTCTTCCTCCTCTCACACCCTCAACACAACACCTATCACACTCATGCAACACCAAGCACATATTACATCCACCACCACTCCCACGAGACACCACGTCGCATTACTCAGCCACAAAACCCTCAGCTGTGTCCAGCGTTCAGCCCAACACTCGAACACCAGCAACACCCCGAACGATGAGAGTTCGGCGTGCTACATGGACGCCGCCCTTCAGGTGCAGGCACCAAATCCACGGCCCCCTCTGCCTCTTGCAGCACCTCCGCAACATCAACGACACATCCACCCCCTTCATTACCTGTGACCCGACCTCTCCTGAAAACCCAGCCACCACGGCCTGGACGGCCCTACTACAGCGACTACAACAAGCCCACCACACCAACACCATCCAAGTTTATCACCTTCAGTCATGGGGTCGTGACTTTTTCCCCGACAAAGGCGGTAAAATGCCGGGTTTAGGCTCTGAAAACAACATGACACTCCCAGAAAGAGCCCACGGAGAGGTAGACTGCGCGGTCCAGCTCCATGCGAGAGGGACATAAGTCCACCCGGGCCATGCACCCGTATGACCTGCAACTCGCCTGCCGCCACCATAGCAGGAAACCACAACTACCTTGCAGGTGACCTGACCCTCGACAACCATGGGGGGAAGCTGTTACTCCAGCTCCAGTCAGCACCCCTGAGTCGGCTGGTAGCCGCTCAACCCTCCTACAGGTGACGGCCCGCAGCCACTCTGGAGGCAAACAGATGGCCTGTAGTCGCTCCCGCCTTCATCATGAGATGGCCAGAAGCCGCTCTGAAGGTGCCCCTAACGAAACGGCTTGTAGCCGCTCAACCTTCCTACAGGAGACAGCCTGAAGCCGCTCCCGCCTTCATCAGGAGACAGCCGGTAGCCGCTCTGAAGGTGCCCCTCAAGAGACGGCCTGTAGCTGCTCGAACCCTCCTACAGGAGACGGTCCACAGCTGCTCTGGAGGGAATCAGGAGACGGTTGGTAGCTTCCGCCTTCGTCAGGAGACAGCCTGTAGCCGCTCTGAAGGTGTCCCTGAGTCGGCCTGTAACCACTCCCTCTCCCAGGCCATGGCCAATAGCCGGGCCTTAGCGACAGCTGGTAGCCACGCCCCCAGGAGGCCACAGCCAGTAGCCAGGCCCTACGGCAGGAAACGGTCGGTAGCCGCTCCTCCGTCAGGTGCTGACACCTGTTCACCAATCTACGACCCAGAGGGAGCCCCCAGCCTGCAGGAGTACTGGAGAGGCCCCAAGACTACCACCAGGCTCTTTTCCCTGCAGCCGGATCCTGGGAGGACTCACTTGACGGACCCTGACGTAGGCCGACGCTGCAGCCTCCTCCTGACGGCATCTCTAAACACCGGGAACCGCAGCCCATGGGACTTCCAGACCACCCCAGGACCCCTGGGCGGGACCTCCCTACACCCAGATCCCGGAGATCTTCGTCCTCCGTCAGGCGCCTGAGCGAGAAGTTCAGGCAGCTATTCGGCCCCAGCCCTGAGGGCCAGACTCCCTCCCCAAGCTCCTAAAGCATTGGACCCTTCACCACCAGCAGCTCTGGATGTGAAAGGACGCCCCTAGCGTGATCCCGTGGCCCCTGAACACAGAGGCCCCTGGCAGAACCTAGCCCCATCAGTAGTGAGGCTGAGACACCTCCGCCGCCCTTGTACCTGACCGCCATGACGCCCAGACCCGAAAGAAGTGACAGTGAAAGCACAGTGTCCGTGACGTAGTGAAGTAAAGGCAGAACAGTGAGTTAACAGTATAAAGGAAGGCAGTGAGAAAAGCATCAGTGACAATATAAAAGAGTGGTGGAATAAGCAAGGTAACAGTGAAACAGTGAACATGGCAAGGCAGTATAATATGGGTCTTATCACAGTGAATACGCTACCACATAACGCCGCCGCACCACATTAAGATGATACGCAAGCCCCCGTGTTAAAATGATAATTACCCACAGTGAAATAGTACCACCAATTCCATCAATGTATAAAACTTGGACTTCCTGCAATAATAGTGCATAACCCCTCTGCTCTAAGTGCTATTCACCTTACCCAACCTTGACTGAGTAGTATCCTGCGTGATACTAACAACCCATATCTAGGCCTAAGAATTATAATTGTCCAGTATATCTGTATTTGTGACATTTACCCATCCCGCTGTAGAATTTAGTAATACACATGTAAGGTAGTTGCCTTGAGTTTTTGTGTCCTGCCTCTCTCCTATTTGTCTAAGCTCTGGTCTAGAAAGGGAACCCAGCTACACACTAGGCCTTAGAGGGACGGGAAGCTGACCCTAAAACCCCTAACATTACACAAACATTACCCCTCCATTCATGGGTTTCAACTACCACCTACTGTACGTGTTTACTATAGGACTTGTTGCAAAAGGCCACCAATTGTGTCTAGATTCTTTGTTCCCTGACTGTACATCATAAGTTTCATGGACACCTATTCGAAATTCCAGATTGTCTGCCCAGTCAAGGAGCACCACACCACCCAGCTGCTGCCATGGCCAATGCCCTCGTCCACTGCATTTTTTCCTACTTTGGCATTCCCCAGGCCCTTCACTCCAACAATGCTCCGGAGCTTACCAGCAATATATATGGAAAGAACTCGCCACCATCTTTGGGTACAAGCTATCTCACTCTTCCCCATACTGGCCACAGGGAAATGGGATATGCGAAAGAAGACACCGTACCCTCCTCAACCAAGTACGAGCCAGAATAGAAGAAACACAAAATGAAGACTGGCCAGCCCACATAAAAATTGTACAGTGGGGAATGAACACCTGTCCCAGAGAAGACAGCATTATACCCCATGAATGAGTGTTCAGAGAAACTCCCCTTCTCTTACAACTCTGACAGCACCTACAGCCCCCCTCCACGTCCCCCACATCCCATCCCCTTCACCACCTCAGGCGCCGACTGCATCGCCTACAAAACCAACAAGATCTTCAGCCTGACATCACCCCCATCAATCCCTACAAGCCTGGCAACTCAGTTGTGGTTGCCCAACTACCCATCCCTAACAAACTAACACCCCGATGCTCAGGCCACAACACAATCATCAATGTTTCCAACCCCAACCATGTCACGATCCAATATCACAACACTCCATGCACATACCAGAATCGCCACGTGCGTCTCTTCCATCCCTCACCACCCACCTCACCCGCTGTCTCCCGACCACGCTGCACCCACTCTCCCACCCAGCATGCTGCACCACCACTCACCTCCCCCACCAACATGACTAATTCATATGCGTGCTACATCACACCTACACAATCTTCACCCTCACTCACTCTTCATTCCACACTCACGTCCTCCACCATACCCCCCATCAACTCCACATCCTGACAGACCCCCCACACATCCCTGGCGACCTCACCTTCCAGATCACAACCACCAACCACCGCTGCACCGCCACCACCAAACACAAAGACTCCACCACCCAACCCAGGAACCCCCCACCTCACCTCGTGACTCGAGCTCCTCACCACCTCCACCTGCCCTCACCACCACCTCTACTAGATCTGGCCGTCTCTCTCGCCCACCAGCAAGATATGCACCAACACCCTCACCCCCACCTTCACCAGTTACAACACCACCCAGAGAAACCACCTCCAGCTCCCCCACACCAAACATCTCCTCCATAAATCTCAAAATGCATCAGGAGGGAAATAAAATTCTGTTGGCCAGATCAACCAGGACAATTACGGTGTGTCAATCCAGTACTTTTCCACCCGTGTGACCTCATAAAACCCAGGTCGCCTCACCCATCTCCAGCATTCAGCCCAGAGTCACCAGTCAGTCTCTACACACCACATCTCCAGAAATGAAGATCAAGCATGTGCTCTGGACCCCTACCCAGGGAAACAAACAATGCCTCCGAGGGACACCACAACTTCTGTGTCTCCTGCAGAAAACCACACACACCTCCAACCTGGAGATAGTGTACCAATCCCACTAGGAGCCAAATATACCCACTCAGCACTGGATCTCACTCCTCCAACACCACACGCCAGCCTACCAGACCTCTACCTCTAATGTGTACCACCTCCAGTCACAAGGACGTGACTTCTTCAGCCGCAACGGTAGTGAAATGCAAAATGGGAATGGGGTAGCACCAAGAGGAGACCATAAAGAGGCGTGAGAAGAGAACAAGCAATAGGGACAACATAGACATACGTCCCCAACCACTAAATGCCCCTTTTCCCCTCAATGGAATCGACTAGAGGTACATCACCCTGCCGCATTACCATACCCTCCACCTGGACCAACACTCAACGGATTTGGGTCAGAATCTGTGTGCCAGCAGACTCCCCAAGTAGGATCGTGACGATGCCCACTGTGCTCACCAGGGAAAGGATGCCCACCATGCTCCCTTCACCTACTCCCTTCTGTAGGACAGCGACGACACCCATCATGCTTGTTGGGGAAAGGACGCCCACCGTGCTTCTCTATCCTGCAGTCCCAGTGCCTAGCAGAACTGCGGCTGTGCCCACCGTGCAAGTCAGGGAGGCGCCGTCCGCCATATGGACCTCACCTGTGAGACCTAGGACAGCAGGGGATGGTTCGAGGAAAAGATGTGCCCTTCGAGCACACCATAATTCAGGCAGAACCGCAGCAACGCCCACCGTGCCTGCCGAAGAGGCCCTGTTGACTGTGCAGGCCTCATCTGCTGAACCTTTGGCACCTACAGTGGGTCATGCCCCTTACTCGCCTCACTCCTTCAGAGGCCGAGTGGGACATCCCTCTCGCTCTCCCCGCACCACAAGGGGCAGAGCAGGCTCCCCAGCGGAGTCACTGCCGGAAGAGGTCTGGAGTAGCCCTATAGTGAGTCTGGGGGATATGCTTATTACAACCAGGGCCCCTAGGTCACCAGGCATTGTCGGACTCCCAAAGGAGGCGAGACCACAGGAAACATCTGGCAGACTCCATGGAAAGGAAAGACTGCAGGCAGCCCCTGTTGGATTCCCAATGAAGGTGAGACCACAGACACCAGACGAAGAGGGACGCCCCCAGAACTCCTGGCAGAGACCTTCACTGACAAGCCGGCGAACTGTTCTCCACTAAGAGCAGGCACAAGGAAGTGCGCCTACTAGACCCATTTGGCCCCAGGTCCGAGGGCCGACACACTGACAGAAGCCCCTCCAGTGAAAGGCCTCCCTCTACATCACTCAGCAGCCCTCGCCTGATGATATATCAAGAGTAAAATGGTGGTCCTGCACTCCTTCAGAGAGCGAACACCTGACGAGACACCTCCCACATCTGGGCGCCACCTGCAGTTATCTTACCAGCCCACTAGTCCTAGACTCAGATCCTTATGATTCATATAGTGTGTGTAATCTATCATACTGTATTGTGTCAAGTCACTGTATTCTTTGTGGGTAATATACGTGTAACACTGGTTAGCCTGTGTTTTTAACACATACACCGAGGGGATGTTTTTGCCGCTTCTTGCGCGTCCCGCGGGGATATTCGTGCTCCGACTGACTTTTAAATAATATTTACCAAAAATCAGTTATTAGCCCAAGAATATTATAATTAAATATGCGTATGGCACATACTTTCAGCTTTCACCTGGGATGTTTGTTGAGCTTTCGTTGACAACCGTAGGACTTGTGGAGACTTCTGAAGTTGGGTAACGAAGTCTCCACTTTACACTTCGCGACAACCCGTAATATGATTACCACAGCCTGATATTATCACTAGAAACACTATTCTATGAATTTCAAGTAGTTTGGAATCAATACTCCAAAAAACAAAAACACTGTGAATGTAATGTAAATTACGAGAGCGTACGAGCTTGCCACCCGTCCTCGTTCCCCGCTGGTATTCTGTCATTTATTATTCATAAAAACACTCACACTTTATATTCCTATTACTTTATTACACTTATATGTATCTACAGTATTTATCCATAAGTTTCCTTCAGTAATAGTAGTTTATTTTCTCTCCAGGCATTCACTTTCTCTTTCAGTAAACTACGTAGAGAGCCAAGGTTTCACTTTCACTGTCATTACTTTAAGTATTTGTACTCATATTCTTATATTACTAATTATTTACATTTCTATTTACATTTTCTATAGCATTTTCATTATTTACACTTCTATTTTACTTACACTATGTTATGCACTGTCACTTGCAGTAACTTATAAAACTATATTCCACTGTTCAATCATATTTACATCCATTGCTTTCACTTGCTATTTACACATTATTTACATATTATTTACATTTTCCATTTGCACTGTTTTAGAACTGCTTCAGGCTGTGGTAATCAAAGAAGCAGGTTACGCAGAGGGGAACCTCTCATTCAGTGCACTGCGAAGAGGTGCGTTTGTGCTCAGGTGTGCGTCTGGTGGTATGTGCACACACCTGGCACCTGCGGATCGCAGCCTTCCTCTTCGTTGTGGCAGGCATTTGCACTAGTCTGTGCCGATCCACGTACGCCCTCTGCTCAAGTCTGTCAGGAAGTCTTATAGAATGGCGCCTTGGAGCTGCTGCTGTCACCCTACCATACCTCTCAAGCAGCTGCTGAACACAAGTCCTGGCGAACAACCTCAGGGAGAAGGACTTGGGTGGCTTTACCTTCATCTTGTACAGAATGAAGGCGTTCAGCATCGTCATGTCAATGAGATGCAGAAAAACTTTCCTGTATCACCTACTATTCTTCCTGAGGCAGTCGATCTCTCCAGTCATAATGTCGGACTCGTCCACCAGCCGCATGTTGATATTATAGTCGATGACAGCATCAGGTTTCCTCACAGGTTCGCCTGTCCTACGATCGACCTTCCACTGTCTTTCAGTTCCCCCTTGTGTACGGTGGTGAGCATGTGCACGACCCTCTTGTCATGCCACCGTATTGCCAGCATCTTCTCAGACTTGCATAGGTGCACGTTTCCTCAGTGTGAATTTCCTGCCTCGAGGAATTGGGGGAAGTTGGCACAATTGCTCTTGACAGTGCCACAGGAGCCGATGCCGAGCTCTGAAAGGTATTTAGCAAGGTTTGGTGCTGTATAGTAGTTGTCAGTATACAGCACATGATTCCCACCAAAATACCTTTCAAGCAGCACTTTCACTACATAGCCTGGGAAGCCAGGGGGTGTGTTTTGTCCAGATCGACAGTGCTGGCTGAATTGATGACGAAGTCAAGGATGTATGCCGTCTTACAGTTGCACAGTACAAAGAACGTGATTCCAAAGCGATGATGTTTGCTTGGAATGTACTGTACGAACCTCAGATGTCTTCTGAACAAAACCAAGGATTCGTCTAAGACAACCTTCTGAAATGGGTGGAAGAATGAAATAAATTTATCCTTCGTTCTGTTCAGAATCTCCCAGATCTTCCAGAGTGGGTCAGTCTGGGAAGGTGCATCGTTGTTGGTGAAGTGCAGGTTTCCTATGATGTTACGGAAGCGATCTCTGGCCATGTACCTACTGAAGGGGGTTAGTGGAGGCACTGTAGCGTGTTCACTTGAGAGAGGCCCCATTTCACTGCCTTGCCGTGTTCACTGTTTCATTGTTATCTTACTTATTCCACTTCTCTTTTATATTATTACTGATGTTTTCTCACTGACTTTCCACATTCTGATAACTCACTGTTCTGCCCTTGTTCCACTATGTCACAAACACTGTGCTTTCACTACTTTTGGGACTGGGCATACTGGCGGTCAGGTACAAGGGCGGCGGGAATGGCTCAGCCTCACTGCTGACAGGGCTAAGCTCCGCCAGGGGCCTCCGTATTCAGGGGCCACGGGATCACGCGTAGGGGCGTCCTCTCTCATCCAGGGCTGCTGATGGTGAAGGGTCCTGTGTTTTCAGGGCTTGGGGTGGGAGTCTGGCCCTCTGGGCTGGGGCCAAACAGCTGCCTGAACATCTCGCTCAGGCACCTGACGAAGGATGAAGATTTCCAGTGTCGGGGTGAAGGGATGTCCCTCCCGGGGGTCCTGGGGGTGGTCCGGAGGTCCAGGGGGCTGCAGTCTCCAGTGGTTGAGGATGCCATCAGGAGTGGGCTGCAGCATCGGGGTCCATTGCAGTCCGTCAGGCGGGTCCTCTCAGGAACCAACTGCAGTGAGAAGAGCCCGGCGGTAGTTACAGGGCCTCTCCAATACTCCTCTGGGCTGGGGTCTCCCTCTGGGTTGTAGGTTGGTGGGCAGGATTTAGCACCTGACTGATTAGCTGCTACCGGCCGTCTCCTGCCATAGGGCCCAGCTACTGGCCGTGGCCTTCTAGGGGCGCGGCTGCCAGCCGTCGCTAAGGCCCGGCTGCTGGCCATGGCCTGGGGAAGGGAGCGGCTACAGGCCGACTCAAGGGCACCTTCGAAGCGGCTACCAGCCATCTCCTGACTAAGGTGGGAGTGGCTACTGGCCGTCTCCTCGCTACCTCCGGAGCGGGTGCAGGCCATCTCTCGAGGGGCACCTTCGAAGCGGCTACCGGCCGTCTCGTTACCTCCAGAGCAGCTGCAGGCCGTCTCCTGTAGGAGGGTCAAGCGGCTACTGGCAGTCTCTTGAGGGGCACCTTCAGTGCGGCTACTGGCTGTCTCATGAAGGAGGCAGGAGTGGCTACCGGCCGTCTCCTCGTTACCTCTGGAGCGGCTGCAGGCCGTCTCCTGTAAGAGGGTTGAACAGCTACCAGCCGTCTCAGGGGTGCTAACTGGAGTTAGAGTAATAGCTCTACCATGTGGTTGTCGGTGGTCGGCTCGCCCGGAAGGTAGTCTCGCTTTCCTGCTATGGTGGCAGTAGGCGAGCTCTGGGTCGTAGGGGCGCAAGGCCCGGGCGGACTTACGTCCCTGTCGCCCGGAGTTCAGTCTCACTGTATATGCTCCTATGTGGGCTCCTTCTGGGGGTGTTGGGTTGCCCTCGGTGATACTATACTGCATTTTAGTAAGGAAGTTGAATGGGGTGCTTCTAAAAAGCCTAGTATTCCAGTAGATGTCACCACCATTGGGACAAACACATTCCCCACGCTGTTTAAACAGCATATTTCTCTTTGTTAAATATGTAATGCTAGGTGTTTTAGGTTCGGCTTCCCGTTCCGTAAACGCCTAGCATATACTGTAGCTGGGCTCTCTTTCGAGACTGGGGCTTAGACAAATAAGAGAGAGGCAGGACACAAAAACTCCAGGCAACAACCTTACACGTGTATTGCTTAGTTGGACAGGGGAATGAGTAGATGTTACAGGCACAAGTATACTGGGCGATTATAAACTCTTATGTCTAGATATGGTTAGCAGTATCTCGCAGGATACTGTTTTGGGTCACAGTGAATAGCACTTGAGGCAAAGTGTCTTAATCAGGGAAGTCCAGGTTCTTCATGCATGTGGAGTTGTTAAGGTTATTTCTCACTGGGGAGGGTTGTGTAAGGCACTGGGGTCTGTTTGTGATCTTAGCATTATGAAATATTTTCTGGTGGCAGGGGTGCCCCAGGGGGGGCCCCGGGCTTGGGCCCCCCCTCTTAGCTCTCTGGGTCCTTTAAAAATTTATATATATTTATTACGATAACAGCAAAACATGAAAAACTGGCAAGTACAAAGAAAGATTACACATGAGCCAGCAGCTCTCTGACTCTAAACCTATATATGACCTCCCAGTAATTATCAGATTACCTGACCTCGCCTCACTACAGCCCCCCCCCCTTAGAAAATTCCTGGGTGCATCCCTGTCTGGTGGTAACGTATTTACCTCGTTACCTTTGACTCATATTTTGCTTTTAAACAGTCACTGTCACTTACTCCACCACTTTTATATTATTATTGAATCTTGTCAGCGGGGTGGCTCACTATTCTGTCCCCTGGGTCACATACACAGTTCACTCTATTTATCCTTCTCTCCACCACTTTGGTGTTATCACTGACTTCCACTAGAGGGTTAATTCATTATTCTGCCTTTGCACTGCTTGATCACTAACATTACACAATTATTGTCACTCCGGTTGAAGCTGGCATCGTGCTGGTTGGGTGCACGAGTGGAGGGGTGGCACAGCTCCGCTACTGGCAGGGCTGGGCACCACCGGAGGCCTCTGTACCTAGAGGCCAGGGGATCATGCACAGGGGCATCCGTTCTCGTCCAGGGCTGTGGGTGGCGAAGGGTCCCGCGCTCTCAGGGCTGGGGTCAGGAGTGCGGCCCTTAGGGCTGGGGCCGAACAATTGCCTGAAACAGTCGTTCAGGCTCCTGACAGAGGATGAGGACCTCCGCTATTGAAGTGTGGGAAGTTCCCGCCCAGGAGTTCTGGGGGCAGCCTGGGGTTCCCGAGGGCTGTGGTCCCCGGGGCTTGGCGGCGCCGACAGGAAGGGGCTGTGGCACCGATCTGCGTCAGGGTCCATCAGGTGGGTCTCCTCCAGTGCCAGTTGTAGGGAGCAGAGGCCGGGTGAGACTATAGGGCCTCTCCAACACTCCTCTATGCCCGAGACTCCCTCTGTGTTAGGGGTCGGGGAACAGGTGTCAGTTCCGGGTGGCGGAGTGGCTACAGGCCGTCTCCTGCTGTAGAGCCCTGCTACTGGCTGTGGCTTCCTGGAGGCACGGCTACAGGCCGTCACCAAGGCCTGGCTACTGGCCGTGGCCTGGGAGAGTGGGTGGCTGCCAGCAGAACCAAGGACACCTTCTGAGTGGCAACAGGCCGTCTGACGAAGGTGGGAGCGGCTACAGGCCGTCTCCTTCAGGAGGGGTGTTGAGCGGCTACAGGCTGTCTCACGGGGAACACCTTCGGGGCAGCTACAGACCATCTGGTGAAGGCGGGAGTGGCTACAGGCCATTTCCTCGTTACTCTCAGGGCAGCTACAGGCCGTCTCCTCGTTACTCTCAGAGCAGCTACAGGCCGTCTCCTTCAGGAGGGGTGAGAGGCTACAGGCCATCTCAGGGGGAACACCTTTGGAGCGACTACAGGGCGTCTGACGAGGGCGGGAGCGGCTACAGGGCTGTCTCCTTCAGGAGTGGTGTTGAGCGCCTACAGGCTGTCTCCTGACGAAGGTGGGCGCGGCTACAGGCCATCTCCTGATTACCCTCAGAGTGGCTACAGGCTGTCTCCTTAGCGAGGGGCGAGCGGCAACAGGCTGTCTCAAGGAAGACACCTTCAGAGCGGCTACAGGCCATCTCCTTGGAACCCTCAGAGCGGCTACAGGCCGTCTCCTTGGAACCCTCAGAGCGGCTACAGGCTGTCTCCTTAAAGAGGGGTGAGCGGGTACAGGCCATCTCTGGGGTGCTGGCAGGAGCTGGATAGGCAGCTCCACCCCTTAGCTGGTTGGTGAAGGCTCGCCTGGAAGGTAGTTTGGTATTCCTGCTATGGCAACGGAGGGCGAGCTCCGGATCATAGGGGCGCGCGGCCCGGGCTGACTTAGGCTGTTGTCACTTCGAGTCCCGGCGCGCTGTCGTTGCTCCTCTGTGGGCTACTTGTGGGGATGTCTGGATATTCTCGGGGGCACTACACTGCATTTTAAAATATCTACACTGTTGTGTGAAACTGTGAATCATCGTAATGTCTTATACCGTAATATAAATAATAGAAACAGAACACATATATATAACGTAGCCTGAATTGTTTATATTTATCATAAACGGAAATTAAAATATCATTGATGGCATATGGTGGCAACCCGCCATTTCAGTGGTCCTATATGACCGTATTTATTTTCTGCTACATTTAGTGCAAGTTAGGTTCTTAATACATAGTTTATTCAGACTGTAAATTACACCTAGTGGGTATCTTGACTCAGTCTCTATGTGGCCAGAAATTTAATGCTGAGTAAATACTGGGACTCAACATTTTGCTCACTCCCTTCACGTATGTGCACAAGACAGTCCAGTGTTTAATTTTTTTCACGAGAGATTTGTTTTCAAAGCAAACGCACGAGGGTTAATGCTTAAAAGAATACAATTTAGACTACATGTGGTCTGGTTAGGTTAGTTAAAGTAAGGTACTGTAATTGCTTTGGAGGGTCTGAGGGGGCAACACTACGGCCTTCTCAAACCGTGGCAACACGGGTCTTGTGGTGGCCATCCGTGAAGGGAGTGAGCAACATGCTGAGTCCCAGTATGTACCCAACATTAAATTTCTGCCCACATAGAGACTGAATGAGTCAAGATACCCACTAGGCGTAATTTATAGTCTGAACAAACTATGTATTAAGAACATAACTTGCACTAAATGTAGCAGAATTTAAATAATATAGGACCACTGAAATGGCAGGTTTCCTTCATATGCCATCAATTATATTTTTAAAATGCAGCATAGTGCCCCCTTGAACATCAAGACACCCCCACAAGGAATGCAGCATAGTGCCACTGTGAACACCCGGACACCCCCACAAGGAGCCCACAGAGGAGCAGCAGCAGTGTGCCGGGACTCGGTGTGACAACGGCCTAAGTCAGCCCGGGCTGTGCGCTCCTATGACCCAGAGCCCGCCCGCCGTCACCATAGCAGGAATACTGCACTACCTTCCGGGCAAGCCTTCACCAACCAGCTAAGGGGTGGAGCTGCCAATCCAGCTCCTGCCAGCACTCCAGAGACGGCCTGTAGCTGCTCACCCCTCTTTAAGGAGACAGCCTGTAGCTGCTCACCCCTCTTTAAGGAGACGGCCTGTAGCCGCTCTGAGGGTTTTAAGGAGACAGCCTGTAGCCGCTCCCGCCTTTATCAGGAGACAGCCTGTAGCCGTTCTGAAGGTGTCTTCCTTGAGATTGCCTGTAGCCGCTCGCCCCTGGCTAAGGAGACAGCCTGTAGCCGCTCCAAAGGTGTTCCCCCTGAGACAGCCTGTAGCCGCTCCAACCCCCTCCTGAAGGAGACAGCCTGTAGCCACTCCCGCCTTCGTCAGATGGCCTGTAATGGCTCCGAAGGTGTTTCCCCTGAGACGGCCTGTAGACGCTCTCCCCTCGACGAGGAGATGGCCTGTTGCCGCTCTGAGGGTAAGGAGGAGACGGCCTGTTGCCGCTCTGAGGGTAAGGAGGAGACGGCCTGTAGCCGCTCCCGCCTTCGTCAGACAGCCTGTAGCTGCTTCGAAGGTGCCCCTGGGTCTGCTGGCAGCCACCCACTCTATCAGGCCACGGCCAGTAACCAGGTCTTGACGCCGGCCTGTAGCCACGCTCCTAGGAAGCCACAGCCAGTAGCCGGGCCCTACGGCAAGAGACAGCCTGTAGCCACTCCGCCGCCTG
Source organism: Coenobita brevimanus (assembly GCF_032717465.1). Classification (NCBI taxonomy): domain Eukaryota; kingdom Metazoa; phylum Arthropoda; class Malacostraca; order Decapoda; family Coenobitidae; genus Coenobita; species Coenobita brevimanus. Next base: position 25,865,779 of record NC_136968.1, on the reverse strand, counting down.
TAGCAGACGCCTGTTCCCCGACCCCTGACACAGAGGGAGTCTCGGGCATAGAGGAGCATTGGAGAGGCTCTGTAATGGAGAGGCCCTGTAATCTCACCTGGCCTCTGCTCCCTACGACTGGCCCTGGAGGAGACCCACCTGACGGACCCTGATGCAGACCGGTGCCGCAGCCCCTTCCTGTCTGCGCCACCAAGCCCCGGGGACCGCAGCTCTCGGGAACCCCAGGCTGCCCCCAGAACTCCCGGGTGGGAACTCCCCACACCTCGACGTCGGAGGTCTTCACCCTCCGTCAGGAGCCTGAACGACCGTTTCAGGCAATTGTTCAGCCCCAGTCCTGAGGGCCACACTCCTGTCCCCAGCCCTGATAGTGCTGGGCTCTCTGCCACCCACAATCCCAGACGAGCGCGGACGCCCCTGAGTGTGGTCCCGTGCCGTCTGAGTGCGGAGGCCACTAGTGGTGCCCAGCCCTGTCAGTAGTGGAGCTGTGCCACCCCTCCGCCCGCGCCCCTGGTGCCTGACGCAGAACAGAGTGACCCTAACTCTGAAATATTAGTGACCAAACAGTGCCTAGGCAGAGCAGTGAATTGACCTTATCAGTGACAGTATCCAGTGTTGGAGAGCATAAGAGATACAGGAAACAGAGTACCAAATGATACAGTGATGAGATCAAAGTGGTACAGAAAGTGTCGATAATTAGTCAAAAGCAGAATACGAGTGGGCAGTAATGCAGTTAACACGCTACCATCTGAAATTGTCTTATACTACCATAATCTAGGTGGGGGCACTCACCATCCACTCACTCAATGTAGTGCTGCTCTCGGGTGTCTGCCCTTTCCTCTCCTCCATCCTTGTTTCCATCCATCCTTTTCTGTTTTTCTTTCCTTCATTCTTTCCTCTTTCTTCTGCCTGCGGTTGCCTTTAAACTCCCTCTTGTGTCTCTTTCCTTTATTCTTTCCTCTTCCTTCTGCCTGTGGGTGACTCCACATTGAGTGACAAGGCAAATGGTTTCCTGTACACCAGGAAACCATTTAATAAACTGGGTGGTAACCATATAACCAAATTTTGGCTCCTGGTGGTTTAGTGGGTAATAAAGGAGCTCCAATCGGATTGAGCCGGTGAAGGTTTATATCTAAGGGATGGTTGAGGTTTGTTGCTCACATAATGCCATTCAGGGATGAGTGAGGCTGGTCACTCTTATCTTAAATGCCAGGACCAACTTTCTTAGCCCCGGGCTCCTACGCTCCTCATGGGGCAACGTAGGATTAGATGATGGATGGATGGATGGATGGACTACCATAATCAACCCCAGACCCTAGTGCCTTACACACCTTCCCCAGAGTGAATTAACCTTAGCAACTCTAAACATATAGAAACCCTGTATTTCCCTAGTTGAGAACACTTTGCCTTAAGTGCTATTTCACTGTGACATAAAACAGTATCCTGTGAGATACTATTAACCCCATCTAAATATAAGTATTCATAATCGCCCAGTATACTTGTGTTTGTAACATCTACTGATTCCCCTGTCTAACTAAGCAATACACGTGTAAGGTTGTTGCCTGGAGTTTTTGTGTCCTATCTGTCTCTTATTTGTTTAAGCCCTGGTCTCGAAAGAGAGCCCCGCTATACTCTAGGCATTTATGGAACAGGAAGCCGAGCCAAAAACACTTAGCATTACACTGGTGGACAGCGGTGGTTCTTGACCCGGGCATACGAGAGAGGTAATCAGGAAATACTGGAAAAATGACAACCAAACCACACGTGCAATTGTCTAAGTTCGACCCCAAACAGTATGATGTTCACACATATCTGGTGATCATTAAACCTTTGCTAGATATAGGTTTTGAAAATGATCTACAAAAAATCACAGTTACACTCTCACCGCTGGGCAAAGCGGCAGCTAATACAGCACCCAAAATCGTCACGGAGCTTACCTGGCATAATTTCATGAGACTCATGATCCAAGCTATCACCCCATCACTAGGGAAAGTGGTGGCACCATCCCAACTGGACAGTTTGACGTTCGATGGGAATCAAGATGATACCCTAATCCGGGCAAGACGCCTGGTCACCGCTGCCTACCCAGAGGCAGATGATGAAACCCGGGAACAGCATACCTTTCATACTCTCCTGAGAGTGCTCCCCAGTGTAATAAAAGAGCACTGTACAATCCATGACCCTACGGGAGACATGGATAGAGACGTCCAGCTGATACGGCACCTCCTGAACTCCCGCCCTGCACCCCAGCAGATCAACTTGGTAAGGAAGTTTCCTACCAAAATTCTGGCTCCCCCAGTCAAGCCACATCCGCCAATGCCCTGCACCAGCCCCACCCCAGAACCTAGCCCACCTAGGGCACACCCCACACACTGGCACCCCGCCCACAGGGAGAACCTCAACCTCATCTTAGTGAATCCATGGGAATTCTTGGCGTGCAGCTCCTGGTGCCCACTGCACGATAACCGAGACCAGTTAAAGGCTGCGCGTTGGAAACCTACCACCACAGGCCAACGCAAAGTCTCCTTTCTAGAGGACGAGGCAACAGGGGACGAACCTGCACCTGTAGAGGAGACCGACTCCAGGGAACATGAGCTGCAGCAAGAAGATAGAGGCCCCAGACTGCTGGATTTTTAGGCCCGGCCCCGCACCCTCCCATGGTGGCAGGGGCCATTTCCCCCAAATATCGCCCCCCAGTTTACCACAAGATGAAGCTGAATGGGGTGAAAGCCAGACTTCTGGTCGGTACGGGAGCGGTCAGATCCTGCCTTTTTAGCCATTACTTCTCCTGTCACAAGTCGACCTTTGGCCCGCTTCGCCCCACAGCTACTCACCTTGCGGATGCGGGGGATGGCCCCCTGCCCATCCGTGGGGAGACACGGGCCCTAAAAATTCGACACCCACCAACTGGTGTCAACCCAACGCCAGTTTATAATATTCGACTCTTCCTGCTGAAATTACGACAGATACCTGGGGTTAGACCTGTTGCAGAAGTTAGGAGCCACCATAGATTGCCGCAACAGGCAGCTCCAGTTCCATGCACTCCCCGACCCCCACTCCTGGGCTGTCTGCACCTGCACACCACGACCCCTGCTGGAAGACTCCGCCCTCCCTGCCTTCCCCCTTCCTCTCCCCCACCACCCCCCTCCCTCTTTTCCTGCCACCGTTTCCGCCGCGATCACCATTTCCCCCCCACCACGAAGCTTGGGTGCCCCTTAACCCGCCCTCCGGACCCCTCCGGCCTATTTTCCCCACTCCTGCCACCGGGAACCGTCTCAGCCTGCCTTCTGTCCCCAACCTTCCTTCCCCTGCATCACACTGCAGTCCAGATCGCCAACCTAGCCCCCTCACCCCTCACCCTCCCAAAAGGTCTCGTAATCGGAGAGATGGAGGAAGCCGAGCCCTGCACCCCTTCCCACTCCCCTGCCCCCCTGCCCCCTATCCCAGACCATCTCTCCGCCCATCAGACACCCTTCACCACCTACTCCTGGATTTCCAGGACCTGTTCGCAGCAGGACCAGCAGACATCAGACATACCATTTACCTGGCCCACGAAATTCATACGACAGGCCCGCCAATCAGACAGCCATCCCGACAGAAGAACCCCAAACATTGGGAAGAGGAAGACCACCAGGTACAAGAGATGATAGCAGCTGGAGTCGTCTGCCCCTCCACCAATCCCTGGTCTTCCCCCGTTGTCCTTTTAAAGAAGAAGGATGGCACGATGTGGTTCTGCGTCGACTACTGCCGACTTAACGACGTAACTACTAAAGACATCACTCCACTCCCACGCATAGACGATTCCCTGAATTCCCTATATCGAGCCTCCTGGTTCTCTACCCTGGACCTCTAATCGGGATATTGGCAGGTTCCCGTGCAACAGGAGGATTGAGGCAAGACTGCTTTCTCGACCAGCAACGGGAAGCATTACAAGTTTAATGTCCTGCCATTCGGTCTCTGCAATGACCACACCACCTTCTCTGGGTTAATGGAATCCGTCCTCAGCGGTCTCACATGGAAAATCTGCCTCAAGTACTTGGATGACGTCATTGTCTTCAGCCAAACCTGGGCCGACCACCTGCAGCACCTCCGCCAGGTTTTTACCAGGATCCGTCAGGCAGACCTCAAACTCCAGCCCACCAAGTGCGTTTTAGCTGCCAGAACCGTCTCGTTCCTGGGGCACATCATCTCCCAGGCAGGAATATCTCCTGACCCTGACAAACTCTGCACCATCGCGGATATACCCCCACCACAGGACATCCACGGGATCAGAGCCTTCCTCAACTTAATGTCCTATTACCGCCGTTTCGTGAAGGGGTTCACCAACATCGCCAAACCCCTCCACAACCTGACGCATAAGGGGGAGCCATTCATCTGGACAGATGAGAGACAGGCTGCCTTCCAGCAGCTTAAAGACAAGTTCGTTTCCACCCCCATCATGGCTTTTCCCGACTATGCCCTCCTGTTCCTCCTTTACACTGATGCCTCCCTCCTCGCAATCGGTGCTGTGTTAGTACAGGTCCAGGAGGGCCGCGAGCACATCATCAATTGTGCCAGCCGCACCCTAAATCAGGCGGAGAAAAACTACGCCAGCACCAAATGGGAATGCTTGGGTATAATCTGGGCGCTTGAACACTTCTGAGTGTATCTCTTCGGGACCCAAGTCACCATCATTACAGACCACCAATCCCTCCAGTGGTTATGACAGTCTGACACCCACAATGCCCAGCTCATCCAATGATGCAAGACCCTGGAGGAATTCAATTATGAGATTTCCTACTGCCTCGGCAAACTCCATACCAATGTGAATGCTCTCTCTCCGCTCCCCATCAATGCCACCCAGCCCGAACCAGACCTCCTCCAACAGTGGCACCACAAGGAGCGGCCCCCTTGGATTCCCCACCACCTTTTCAAAAACTGTATCGCCAGGGCGACCACCTCCTAACCCCATTGGGCCACATCCTCCTAGACCCTGACACCACCCGCGACGCCCTGCAACACCTTCACACCCACAATGGCATTCACCTGGGTACAAAGAAACTGCTGCAGATGTTCAATGACATCTACTGGACGCCCAACCCTTCCACCCTTGCTAAGGAAATTATCCAAACCTGCTGCGCCTGTGCCCTTGGTAAAGACATCACCCACACCGCAGGACCATCGGGCCACATCACCACCCACAAACCCTGGCAGCTGTCAGCGATTGACGTGGTAGGACCCTTACCCCCAAAATCAGGCTACAGATATGTCATCACGTTCATTGACACATATTCCAAATTCGTCATGGCCTGGCCAACGAAAGAACACCACGCTGTCGCAGTCGCCGACGCCCTCCTTCGGCATGTATTCCCCTATTTCGTCATTCCCCAAGCAATCCACTCAGACAACATGCCCGAGTTCACCGGTAAGGTCTGGGAGGAACTAGCCCATATCTTCGGGTATGACATCTCCCACTTCTCCCCCTACTGGCCACAAGGAAATGCAGTGTGTGAGCGCAGCCATCGTATGCTGATGAATCAACTCCGCACATGCATAGAGGCGACTAAAAATGATGACTGGCCCGCCCACGTAAAAATTGTACAATGGGGCATCAACTCCTGCCCCCGAGAGGACGGAATCTCTCCATATGAGCGAGTGTTTGGAGAAACATCCCCCGTGCTGCCCCTCTGGCAGCACTTACAACCTCCCACCACTGCTTCCACGATGGACCCACTACACCACCTGAAATGCCATTTAACCCACCTCCAACACAACCTAGACCTCAGCCCCGACACTGCCTCCAACCCCTAAAAGCTGGGTGACACAGTCATGATAACCCAGCTCCCTACCCCCCACAAGCTCGTACCCCGATTCACAGGACCCCACACCATCACCCACATCCCTAACCCCTATCAGGTCACCATGAATTACCACGGCACTCCTTGCACCTTCCGAAACCGGCACTTGCACCCCTTCTGTACTCCTGCCCCCACCACCTCAGCCCCGCGCCCCATCCCACCGTCCACTCCTGTGCCACCCCCTCCTACTACCTACGAATGCTACATCTCCTCCACCCCACCGCCCTCCCCCTCCCCCACCTCTTCCGCCTCACCGACCGTCACGCCACATCACACCTCACCTGACAACCCACCGACACAACCAACACCCCGGCGCTTACCCACTCCATCTCTACCCATCACCCCCTTCCCCGCACCCAGCACCACATGTTCTGCCCCCAACCCTACACCCCCACCTCAGCCATCACCCACCACCGCTCCCACACCCCCAGCCCACCGCACACACGCACACACCCACTCCTAACTCCCCCCACCCTGCCCCAACCACCCCCACCCACCCATACACACCCCACGAACCTCGTGCCCATGCCAGCCCCTCTCACCCACATCGCCACCCACACCTACACTCATAACAATCACCACCCACTCTGGGCACCTCTCCCGCCCACCCGCCTGATACACCCACTCCCCAACCCCACCCGCCTCACTGCAAAATCACACTCCCACCCCTACCCTAAACCATCTCACACTCATGATACATCATGCACAAATCCCAGCCGCCTACACTCCCCTGACACACTACGATGCATTACCCTGGCATAAAACCCGACACTCACTTTCCATGTCAAGCATTCAGCACCACATCACACCATGAGCAACAACTACCACCATGAAGATACGACGAGCTGTATAGGCACCATCACTCAGATGCAACCAGCGAGTCCGAGGACCACACCACCTTCTCTAACTCCTCTGCTCCTCCACCACCACGTCCACCCTCTTCCTCACCTGCGATGAGGAACAGAAAGAGAACATCACCACCACAGCCTGGCATGCCCTCCTCCGACATCTGCAGCCAGTCTACACCACCTACGATACGCAAGTCACGGGGATGTGACTTATTCCCAGCAGACGGTGGTAAAATGCAGCATAGTGCCCCCTTGAACACCCAGACACTCCCACAAGGAATGCAACATAGTGCCCCCATGAACACCTGGACACCCCCACAAGGAGCCCACAGAGGAGCAACAGCAGTGCGCCGGGACTCAGTGTGACAACTGCCAAAGTCAGCTCGGGGTGCGCGCCCCTATGACCCGGAGCCCGCCCGCCGTCACAATAGGAGGAATACTGCACTACCTTCCGGACGAGCCTTCACCAACCAGCTAAGAGGTGGAGCTGCCTATCCAGCTCCTGCCAGCACTCCAGAGACGGCCTGTGGCCACTCACCCCTCTTTAAGGAGACGGCCTGTAGCCGCTCTGAAGGTGTCTTCCTTGAGACGGCCTGTAGCCACTCACCCCTTGCTAAGGAGACGGCCTGTAGCCTCTCTGAGGGTAAACAGGAGATGGCCTGTAGCCTCTCTGAGGGTAAACAGGAGATGGCCTGTAGCCTCTCTGAGGGTAAACAGGAGATGGCCTGTAGCCTCTCTGAGGGTAAACAGGAGATGGCCTGTAGCTTCTCTGAGGGTAAACAGGAGATGGCCTGTAGCCGCTCCCGCCTTTGTCAGGAGACAGCCTGTAGCCGCTCTGAAGGTGTTCTTCTGGAGACGACCTGTACCCGCTCCAACCCCTTCCTGCAGGAAACGGCCTGTAGCTGCTCCTGCCCTCGTTAGGCGGCCTGTAGCCGCTCCAAAGGTGTTCCCTCTGAGACGGCCTGTAGCCACTCGCCCCTTGCTAAGGAGATGGCCTGTAGCCGCTCTGAGGGTAACGAGAAGACGGCCTGTAGTCACTCCTGGCTTCATCAGATGGCCTGTAGCTGCTCCGAAGGTGTTTCCCGAGACGGCCTGTAACCGCTCAACACCCCTCCTGCAGGAGACGGGCTGTAGCCGTTCCCCCCTTCGTCAGATGGCCTGTAGCTGCTCCGAAGGTGCCCCTGGGTTTGCTGGCAGCCACCCACTCTCTCAGGCCACGGCCAGTAGCCAGGCCTTGGCGCCAGCCTGTAACCACGCCCCTAGGAAGCCACAGCCAGTAGTTGGGCCCTACGGCAAGAGACGGCCTGTAGCCGCTCTGCCACCTGTAGCAGATGCCTATTCCCCGACCCCTGACACAGAGGGAGTCTCGGGCATAGAGGAGCATTGGAGAGGCCCTGTAATCTCATCTGGTCTCTGCTCCTTACGACTGGCTCTGGAGGAGACCCACCTGATGGACCCTGACGCAGACCAGTACCGCAGCCCCTTCCTGTCGGTGCGGCCAAGCCCTGGGGACAGCAGCTCCTGGGAACCCAAGGCCGCCCCCAGAACTCCCGGGCAGGAACTCCCCACACCTTGACGGCAGAGGTCCTCATCCTCCGTCATGCAATTGTTCGGCCCCAGTCCTGAGGGCCACACTCCTGTCCCCAGCCCTGATAGTGCTAGGCTCTTCGCCACCCACAGCCTTGGACAACCACAGATGCCTCTGCGTGTGGTCCCGTGCCCTCTGAGTATGGAGGCCCCTAGTGGTGCCCCGCCCCATCAGTAGCAGAGCTGTGCCCCCCCTCTACCCATGCCCCTGGCACTTGACACGGAACAGAGTGACCCTAGCTGTGAAATATTAGTGACCAAACAGTGCCTAGGCAGAGCAATGAATTGACCTTATCAGTGACAGTACCCAGTGTTGGAGAGCATAATAGATACAGGGAACAGAGTATCTAATGATACAGTGACAAGATCAAATGGTATAGCAAGTGGCGATAATTAGACAAAAGCAGAATACTAGTGGAGGGTAATGCAGTGAACATGCCATCATCCAAAATTGTCTATAGTACCATAATCAAAACCACACCCCAGTGCCTTACACACCCTCCCCAGAGTGAAATAACCTTAGCCACTCCACACATATAGAAACCCTGTATTTCCCAAGTTGAGAACACTCTGCCGTAAATGCTATTTCACTGTGACATAAACAGTATCCTGTGAGATACTATTAACTATCTAGATATATGTGATCATAATCGCCCAGTATACTTGTGTTTGTAACATCTACTGATTCCTCTGTCTAACTAAGCAATACACTTGCAAGGTTGTTGCCTGGAGTTTTTGTGTCCTGTCTCTCTCTTATTTGTCTAAGCCCCGGTCTCGAAAGAGAGCCCTACTTTATGCTAGGCGTTTACGGAACGGGAAGCCGAGCCAAAAACACCTAGCATTACAATTTTAATGTTCAGTTATGATAAATATAAACAATTCACGCTACGTTACATATATTCGAGTTCTATTTGTATTATTTATATTACGGTATATGACATTACTATGATTCACAGTTTCACACAACAGTGTAGATAATTAATGAAGAAAAATATGCTGTTTAAAGAGCGCAGGTAATGTGTTTGTCCCAATGGTGGTGACATCTACTGGATTACTAGCTTTGAAAGCACCCCATTAAGGCAATACATGTGTTAAGGTAGCCTACCAAGTTTTTATGCCCTGTTCCTCTGTTAAGGTGTTCTAATTCCGGTCTCAAAAGAGGACCCTGCTCAGTAGCTAGTGTCTTTAGGGCGAGAAGTCGACTTAAAAACACCTAGCATAACAATAACTAAACACAGTGAAGTTGAGAGAGAGAGAGAGAGAGAGAGAGAGAGAGAGAGAGAGAGGTGTTGTGCTGGTAGGTGTTTTCAAAGTACAGTATATACTGTACCTACCGTAGGTGTTTTGGCTATCACTCACTGACCTCATACGACCCACTGATAAGGCCCGATTCACACGACCCGTTTTAGTTCTGACAGGCAGTCCGGCGGCTAGACGCCGTCAAGATTTCTTACATGCATTCTAATGTAACTGTTCACATGACCTGTCAAGCTGACGGCAGCGGCCATCCGTCAGCCGACCGACACGTCATGGATATCTTCTCAAAAAATCCTGGCCGGCTAGCTGGCGACTTGACGCGGGCCTGACGAGTTGGTGATGGCTCATGTGAATGAGGATACGTAGCGTACCCGTCCATTCCACGCCTCGCATTTACCGCCTTGTCCATGTAGATAACACATACAGTTCATTGTTTGGCATCATGGACGAAAGGCTGGTCGACCTTGTGCATTCTTATGAAGAGTTATTTGATATGACTAACAAGAGGTACAGTGATAATCTGCATAAAGATACGATATGGAAAGTGATTGGTGAGTGTGTCATTAATTTATTATACATGAAAATTATAGAAACTCATAATCTTTGCAGGTAAAATTTAGTTTTTTTCTAGCCTGAATACAGGATATGCTATATCACTTCCAAAGTAGTGCTCCAGCAGGCCTACTGAAAAATTTTACCTCATCTGCCAGTTCTTTATACAGGGTCCAGAATTCTCCCTCAAACATTCTCTTTTTCAGTGACTGCTGTACCTATAACCTTTTCCTCTTTCACGAACTTTTTCGTCCTCCTCTTCTAATAGTAGAGCAATTGCTGCCAAATTCCTTGGAGACCAAAAGGTCATATCCTCACGCAACGATGAGTGCACACTGAATGACGATGCTGGACGGACCGGGAACGCATCAGGCCAAATTCACACAACCCGTTTTGGTTCTGACAGGCAGTCCGTCGGTTTGACGCCGTCAGAATGTTGTGTATTCACATGATGCGTTCCCGGCCCGTCCAGCATCATGTGTGCTCATTGTTATTCGAGGATCACGGCTGGTGTAGCGTTATAATCTGTCCCCCTGTCCACCCCCTACGGTGCATGCACGGGGGTTGCCAGAGGCCGCCACAAATATCCCATTTGTCCTCTGATCTCTGTAGGGGTAACATGATCGGAGCCTCTCGCCCTTTGTTTACAAATGGCAAATGGTCATTCCAGCTTCTCTTATCATTCGTCTCAAAGCTTTCTCGGGTAGTTTCCGCCCTTAAATTAAATTAGGTTAGGCGGAAAGCAGTAAAAATTCGAATTTCTTAAGGTATGAATGAGTTAGGTTGGATAAACATAGTTATAATTAATCATCTGGGGACGAGTTGTCTAATCTGTTAGGCGTGAGGATTGCCTTAACTTTGTGTCTTTACAGGAATGAGTCAAGCTCGTACTGTCCCGTGTATTAAACCATTTTTATCATACATATCCTTGAAATTATAAATAGTTTTGGCACACACTACCTCATTCGGTTGTGCATTCCACTGATCAATTGTCCTATTAGGGAAACTGAATTTCCTTACATCTTTATCATCTCTCTTTTTATGCTGTATTTTGCGATGTCCTCTTGCTGATGCTTCACACATACGATATATATTCAGCCGTGGCTCAGTGGGTTAGACCGCTCCGCTCTGACCGAAGGGTCGGAGGATCGAATCCACCCAAGGGTCATTGGTAGACATCAGGAAGGGCATCCGGTCATAAAATGCTACACGCTCCAAACCAAAGTCCTCTACCCAGGGGCAACGCCTTAGCCCTTATTCAAAATAGGGATACCTGGCGTAAAACTTACTATGACTATTTTCTGTTCCTCTGATATGCATTTATATAGCATAATCATGTCTCCTCCTCCTCTCCTGCAGCGTTGGTAAATTCAATCTTTCCAGTCTTTCTCAGTAACTTAAATCCCTTAAGCTTGGTACCCATCTTGTAGTGGCCCGTTGTACTTTTTCAATCTTATCTGTGTTTTTTGAGATGAGGATTCCAGACTACTGTGATGCATACTCCAGAGTTGGTCTGATGAATATCGTCCTCAGCATATCTTCATTTATATATGTGAATGCTATTCTCATATTAGCAAGCAATGTATACATGTTTCGTACCTTCTCACTGATGTGATCATCAGGAGATAGTCTGTTATTGATAATTACTCCTAGGTCCTTCTCCTTTTCTGATATGTGTAGGGTTGATCTTCCTAACTTATAATACCGATCTGGTCTTTTCTCACTTTTACCAAATTTTATTACATGACACTTATCCACATTAAATTCCATTTGCCATTTATTGCTCCATTCATGAAGCTTGTTCAATTCCTCTTGCAGCTCTTTGCAAGAATCTGTGTTAGTAATTTTCTTTTGAATTTTTACATCATCTGCAAACATATTTAGATAGCTTCCATTTCCAATATTACTATCTATGCCATCTATATATACTAAAAATATAACTGAGCCCTGTGGAACTCCACTGGTCATTTCCTTCCATGATGCGTAATTTCCCCTTAATATTGTTCTCATTTCCCCTTTTCTGAGAAAATCCTGCATCCAACAGTGGAGATTGCCTTAGCTACCTCCTTGATAGTACAGCTTCCATAAAAGTCTTTGGTGCGGTACTCTGTCAAATGCTTTCTTAAAATCTAAATAGATAGGCTACTGTCCACCCATCCTTCTCTTTTCTGTAATGTTTCTCTAACTTTGTCATAATTGCTTAGAAGATTAGTAACACATGATTTTCCCTTCCTAAAACCGAACTGCCTTTCTTTTATCATACCATGTTCTAGATGATTTACCCAAACTTCCCTTATCAGCTTTTCTAGTATCTTACAACACTGGTCAGTGATACTGGTCTGTAGCTGAGTAGTTCTCATTGTGTTAAATTTGACTAGTGTACAGGTGGTTAAGAGAGATGAGTAAAAGACTCATGAATGGAATGGAATGAAATGGAATGGAATAATAAAAAAAAAAAAAAAAAAAAGGAAAGTGAGCACCAAGTCACTCAATGACTAAGTTTCCCCCTGGGGAGGGGGGGGATAGAATACCTCCTCAGTATCCCTGCTTGTCGTAAAAACCGTCTAAAAGGGGTACTTTAATCTTCATCCTTCCTCTTTTCCCCCTCTGCTTCTTGTACTTTATCTGTCCCACCTCTCTGCCTTATATTTTCACTTTAATACCCACCCAACTCCTATTGTAGTGCCATATAGTCATTGAGTGGCTTGGTGCTCGCTTTCCTCTTTTCTTTTTCTTTTTTATAAATAATCCATTCCATTCAATGAATAAGTTATATGGCACTAACTTGGGTGGGTATTGAAAATATATGGCAGAGAGGTGGAACAGATAAAGTACAAGAAGCAGAGGGGGAAAAGGGCAAGGATTTTTAGTCAGCTTTTACGACAAGCAGGGATACTGAGGAAGTATTCTATCCCCCCCTCCCCGAGGGGAAAGGATTCGTGAGATAACCGCGACTGGGAGCTGGCTTAGTTTCCATTGATAGTAACCCTCTGGGGAGGGGGGACAGAATACTTCCTCAGTATCCCTGCTTGTGGCAAAAGGGGCACTTTAATCTCCCTCCTTCCCCTCTTCCCACTCTGCTCCTGTACTTTATCTACCTCTCTGCCTTACATTTTCACTTTAATACCCACCAAACCCTCTTCCATTACAGTGCCATGTAGTCATTGTTTTGGCTTGGTACTGGCGCTTATTATTCACCTCCTCTTGTACTTCATGTGTCTTATCTCTCAGCCTTATATTTTCACTTTAATAACCACCCAACCCCCTTCCACCTCAGTGCCATATTTTCATTGGCTTGGTGCTAACTTTTGCTTTTTTTTTTTTTTTATTACTGTATTCAATGCATTTCCACTGATAGTACAGTATTTAAATATATCCTGTGCTACTGGATACGACAGGGTTTATGTTACTGCACATGTGTGCAGATTTAAATAAACGATTGGTATTAAAATATGCCAATCAGTGATGTGTAGTAATGTACCCAATGTGCTGAATAACCTAACTTAGGATTTTTTTTTTTTTTTTAAATTTTCCATAACTAGTATCTGAAGTGATCTCAGTAACGTAACTGTTAAGGGTTTTTACTTTATCATTATCCATTGAATCAGTAGAAGTGCTGTAACAGTGTGAACAGGAAACTTCACAAAGCATACCCTACTGCAGTGCTTACTGTTTTCATAGTGTTTGGAGTTAAAAGTTCTTTTCCATAAATGAAATTTAGAGGCTAATTTTTATTTCACACTGACTGAACTTGAACTATACTGGACTAGCCTAACACTCTTATGTGAGATTTCTCAAAACTAAAGGGAGATATAAGATTTCTCAAAACTAAAGGGATTGGATTGGATAATTAGAAAAAAAAAGGAAAAGGAAAAGCTAGCACCAAGCCACTTATTGACTCTATGGCATTTAAAAGGGGTTGGGTGGGTATTAAAGTGAATATATAACACAGAGAGGAAGCTATCTAAATATGTTTGCAGATGATGCAAAAATTCAAAAGAATATTACTAACATAGATTCTTGGAAAGAGCTGCAAGAGGAATTGAACAAGCTTCATGAATGGAGCAATAAATGGCAAATGGAATTTAATGTGGCTAAATGTCATGTAATAAAATTTGGTAAAAGTGAGAAAAGACCAGATTGGTATTACATGTTAGGAAGATCAACTCTACACATATCAGAAAAGAAGGACCTAGGAGTAATTATCAGTAACAGACTATATCTCCTGATGATCACATCAGTGAGAAGGTACGAAACATGTATACATTGTTTGCTAATATGAGAATAGCATTCACATATATAATGAAGATATGCTGAGGACGATATTCATCAGACCAACTCTGGAGTATGCATCACAGTAGTCTGGAATCCTCATCTCAAAAAACACAGATAAGATTGAAAAAGTACAACGGGCCACTACAAGATGGGTACCAAGCTTAAGGGATTTAAGTTACTGAGAAAGACTGGAAAGATTGAATTTACCAACGCTGCAGGAGAGGAGGAGGAGACATGATTATGCTATATAAATGCATATCAGGGGAACAGAAAATAGTCATAGTAAGTTTTACGCCAGGTATCCCTATTTTGAATAAGGGCTAAGGCGTTGCCCCTGGGTAGAGGACTTTGGTTTGGAGCGTGTAGCATTTTATGACCGGATGCCCTTCCTGATGTCTACCAATGACCCTTGGGTGGATTCGATCCTCCGACCCTTCGGTCAGAGCGGAGCGGTCTAACCCACTGAGCCACGGCTGAATATATATCGTATGTGTGAAGCATCAGCAAGAGGACATCGCAAAATACAGCATAAAAAGAGAGGTGATAAAGATGTAAGGAAATTCAGTTTCCCTAATAGGACAATTGATCAGTGGAATGCACAACCGAATGAGGTAGTGTGTGCCAAAACTATTTATAATTTCAAGGATATGTATGATAAAAATGGTTTAATACACGGGACAGTACGAGCTTGACTCATTCCTGTAAAGACACAAAGTTAAGGCAATCCTCACGCCTAACAGATTAGACAACTCGTCCCCAGATGATTAATTATAACTATGTTTATCCAACCTAACTCATTCATACCTTAAGAAATTCGAATTTTTACTGCTTTCCGCCTAATCTAATTTAATATAAGGGCGGAAACTACCCGAGAAAGCTTTGAGACTAATGATAAGAGAAGCTGGAATGACCATTTGCCGTTTGTAAACAAAGAGCGTGAGGCTCCGATCATGTTACCCCTACAGAGATCAAAGGACAAATGGCATATTTGTGGCGGCCTCTGGCAACCCCTGCGCATGCGCCGTAGGGGGCGGACAGGGGGACAGATATGTAACGCTACACCGGTGTAGCGTTATGATCTGTCCCCCTGTCCGCCCCCTACGGCGCATGCGCGGGGGTTGCCAGAGGCCGCCTCAAATATGCCATTTGTCCTCTGATCTCTGTAGGGGTAACATGATCGGAGCCTCTCGCCCTTTGTTTACAAACGGCAAATGGTCATTCCGGCTTCTCATATCATTCGTCTCAAAGCTTTCTCGGGTAGTTTCCGCCCTTAAATTAAATTAGATTAGGCGGAAAGCAGTAAAAATTCGAATTTCTAAGGTATGAATGAGTTAGGTTGGATAAACATAGTTATAATTAATCATCTGGGGACGAGTTATCTAATCTGTTAGGCGTGAGGATTGCCTTAGCTTTGTATCTTTACAGGAATGAGTCAAGCTCGTACTGTCCCGTGTATTAAACCATTTTTATCATACATATCCTTGAAATTATAAATAGTTTTGGCACACACTACCTCATTCGGTTGTGCATTCCACTGATCAATTGTCCTATTAGGGAAACTGAACTTCCTTACATCTTTATCACCTCTCTTTTTATGCTGTATTTTGCAATGTCCTCTTGCTGATGCTTCACACATATAATATATATTCATTTATGTCTATTTTCTGTTCCCCTGATATGCATTTATATAGCATAATCATGTCTCCTCCTCCTCTCCCGCAGCGTTGGTAAATTCAATCTTTCCAGTCTTTCTCAGTAACTTAAATCCCTTAAGCTTGGTACTCATCTTGTAGTGGCCCGTTGTACTTTTTCAATCTTATCTGTGTTTTTTGAGATGAGGTTTCCAGACTACTGTGATGCATACTCCAGAGTTGGTCTGATGAATATCTTCCTCAGCATATCTTCATTTATATATGTGAATGCTATTCTCATATTAGCAAGCAATGTATACATGTTTCGTACCTTCTCACTGATGTGATCATCAGGAGATAGTCTGTTACTGATAATTACTCCTAGGTCCTTCTTTTCTGATATGTGTAGGATTGATCTTCCTAACTTATAATACCAATCTGGTCTTTTCTCACTTTTACCAAATTTTATTACATGACACTTATTCACAATAAATTCCATTTGCCATTTATTGCTCCATTCATGAAGCTTGTTCAATTCCTCTTGCAGCTCTTTAAAAGAATCTATGTTAGTAATTTTCTTTTGAATTTTTGCATCATCTGCAAACATATTTAGATAGCTTCCGTTTCCAATATTACTATCTATGTCATTTATATATACTAAAAACATAATATACTAAAAACATAACTGAGCCCTGTGGAACTCCGCTGGTCACTTCCCTCCATGATGAGTAATTTCCCCTTAATATTGTTCTCATTTCCCTTTTTCTGAGATAATCCTGCATCCAACAGTGGAGATTGCCTTGGATAC
Source organism: Coenobita brevimanus (assembly GCF_032717465.1). Lineage (NCBI taxonomy): Eukaryota > Metazoa > Arthropoda > Malacostraca > Decapoda > Coenobitidae > Coenobita > Coenobita brevimanus. The sequence continues at coordinate 25,848,987 of NC_136968.1, read as the reverse complement.
CTCCTTGATGGTACAGCTTCCATAAAAGTCTTTGGTGCGGTACTCTGTCAAATGCTTTCTTAAAATCTAAATAGATATGGTACTGTCCACCCATCCTTCTCTTTTCTGTAATGTTTCTCTCACTTTGTCATAATTGCTTAGAAGATTAGTAACACATGATTTTCCCTTCCTAAAACCGAACTGCCTCTCTTTTGTCATACCATGTTCTAGATGTTTTACCCAAACTTCCCTTATCAGCTTTTCTAGTATCTTACAACACTGGTCAGTGATACTGGTCTGTAGCTGAGTAGTTCTCATTGTGTTAAATTTGACTAGTGTACAGGTATTTGTAGACCTCACAGGTGGTTAAGAGGGATGAGTAAAGGACTCATGAATGGAATGGAATGAAATGGAATAATTGAAAAAGAAAAAAGGAAAGCGAGCACCAAGCCACTCAATGACCAAGTTTCCCCCTGGGGAGGGGGGGGGATAGAATACCTCCTCAGTATCCCTGCTTGTCGTAAAAACCATCTAAAAGGGGCACTTTAATCTTCATCCTTCCCCTCTTCCCACTCTGCTCCTGTACTTTATCTGTTTTACCTCTCTGCCTTACATTTTCACTTTAATACCCACCAAACCCTCTTCCATTATAGTGCCATGTAGTCATTGTTTTTGCTTGGTACTGGCGCTTATTATTCACCTCCTCTTGTACTTCATGTGTCTTATCTCTCAGCCTTATATTTTCACTTTAATAACCACCCAACCCCCTTCCACCTCAGTGCCATATTTTCATTGGCTTGGTGCTAACTTTTGCTTTTTTTTTTTTTTTATTACTGTGTTCAATGCATTTCCACTGATAGTACAGTATATAAATATATCCTGTGCTACTGGACACGACAGGGTTTATAGTACTGCACGTGAGTGCAGATTTAAATAAACGATTGGTATTAAAATATGCCAATCAGTGATGTGTAGTAATGTACCCAATGTGCTGAATAACCTAACTTAGGATTTTTTTTTTTCCAATAACAACTAGTATCTGAAGTGATCTCAGTAACGTAACTGATAAGGGTTTTTACTTTATCATTATCCATTGAGTCAGTAGCAGTGCTGTAACAGTGTGAACAGCAAACTTCACTAAGCATACCCTACTAGAGTGCATACTGTTTTCATAGTATTTGGAGTTAAAAGTACTTTTCCATAAATGAAATTTTGAGGCTAATTTTTATTTCACATTGACTGAACTTGAACTATACTGGACTAGCCTAACACTCTTATGTGAGATTTCTCAAAACTAAAGGGAGACGTAAGATTTCTCAAAACTAAAGGGATTGGATTGGATAATTGGAACAAAAAGGAAAAGGAAAAGCTAGCACCAAACCACTTATTGACTCTATGGCATTTAAAAGGGGTTGGGTGGGTATTAAAGTGAACATATAACGCAGAGAGGAAGCTATCTAAATATGTTTGCAGATGATGCAAAAATTCAGAAGAAAATTACTAACATAGATTCTTGCAAAGAGCTGCAAGAGGAATTGAACAAGCTTCATGAATGGAGCAATAAATGGCAAATGGAATTTAATGTGGATAAGTGTCATGTAATAAAATTTGGTAAAAGTGAGAAAAGACCAGATTGGTATTATAAGTTAGGAAGATCAATCCTACACATATCAGAAAAGAAGGACCTAGGAGTAATTATCAGTAACAGACTATCTCCTGATGATCACATCAGTGAGAAGGTACGAAACATGTATACATTGCTTGCTAATATGAGAATAGCATTCACATATATAAATGAAGATATGCTGAGGAAGATATTCATCAGACCAACTCTGGAGTATGCATCACAGTAGTCTGGAATCCTCATCTAAAAAAACACATTTAAGATTGAAAAAGTACAACGGGCCACCACAAGATGAGTACCAAGCTTAAAGGATTTAAGTTACTGAGAAAGACTGGAAAGATTGAATTTACCAACGCTGCGGGAGAGGAGGAGACATGATTATGCTATATAAATGCATATCAGGGGAACAGAAAATAGACATAAATGAATATATATTATATGTGTGAAGCATCAGCAAGAGGACATTGCAAAATACAGCATAAAAAGAGAGGTGATAAAGATGTAAGGAAGTTCAGTTTCCCTAATAGGACAATTGATCAGTGGAATGCACAACCGAATGAGGTAGTGTGTGCCAAAACTATTTATAATTTCAAGGATATGTATGATAAAAATGGTTTAATACACGGGACAGTACGAGCTTGACTCATTCCTGTAAAGATACAAAGCTAAGGCAATCCTCACGCCTAACAGATCAGATAACTCGTCCCCAGATGATTAATTATAACTATGTTTATCCAACCTAACTCATTCATACCTTAGAAATTCGAATTTTTACTGCTTTCCGCCTAATCTAATTTAATTTGAGGACGGAAACTACCCGAGAAAGCTTTGAGACGAATGATATGAGAAGCCGGAATGACCATTTGCCGTTTGTAAACAAAGGGCGAGAGGCTCCGATCATGTTACCCCTACAGAGATCAGAGGACAAATGGCATATTTGAGGCGGCCTCTGGCAACCCCCGCGCATGCGCCGTAGGGGGCGGACAGGGGGACAGATCATAACGCTACACCGGTGTAGCGTCCAAATCTGACCCCCTCACCGATCCTGACGCCTTGCGTTCATTGCGCATGCGCCGCCGGCTGCCAGACGTATGACTCAGTCGCAGCAGAAGCCCTGCAGAGAGAAGAACTAGAGGGATGATTGGTTATTTCGAACGTCAATGGACTCGGGATTTTTGCCAACTAAATCCGTGCTGATTTCACAATTCAGTCCCATAATTTTTACCACTTACTCTTTCTTGCCATTATAAGGTCTCTTTCTCCTCTGAGCCGTGTACAATGAGCCTAATTTGGTGGCCCAAAAATAAAAAGTTAAGGACGAATCCTTAGTAAACAAAAGTAGTTGCGTGTTGAGGAAGACAGATTACTCTCCGATATTTTCATTTTGATTGTCGTTATGACCCTATTAAAGCTATTACAAGAGATTTACATGGCTTACACGTAGCTTCTTCGAAATTAAGTGTGAATGTAATCACTGGTTTCGAGATGGTTAAGCCAATACCAACGATAATGAAGTTGCATAAGCTGTTGATCATGGTGAAGCTTAGGTATAGAAATGTCAATATATACGAAATAACAGAAGCAGGTTACATATAGTATATATTTAAATGGAATTCCAAGAGATTTTGTTCAGAAACCATTTGACTGTCGATTCAGTGACTATACTTGTGGGAAAAATGCAGAAACCACGAGATATGGCACTGTTAATAAAGCATAATAATCAGTGAGTTTTCTTGTCATTGGCTGCCATCCCTCCTACTCACAAACCCCATTTCATATATTTCTCTCCATTCCATCCCTCCAGCTCATCCTTGGTCTCCCCTCTCATACTCTCCAAGTCAGACTCTCAACTAACTTCTTATCTTGGCCAAAACATATTATTTGTACGATCATATTCATTTACATATTGTTTGTTGCAGGTACAAATAGCAAGAGTTATACTTTGGAAGGCCTCTTTATTTAAGTTGAATTGAACAGGTAAGAACCATTCTGATTTACCAGAAGTGGGTTAGTTAAATAGATGTGGAGTTTAAGCTGAAATTCGTGGTTAAACACTAATACCAGTTATAATTTTTTGTGATGGCTGTATTTTAAAATTGAACTGTAAGCCACTCTTTGTTTCAACTAAAACAGTACTCTACTGGTAGCACTGCTGAACTTCAACCTTTCAGCATAGACTATTCAGTTCTGGGCAACATTTTAACAAAACCAAATAAGTATTGGAGATTTGATATGGTAAGGCACACCACTGCTTACTTTTAGATTAAATGAAGGTCCAAAGAGTCTAATGAACGAAGGCAGGAGCTGCAGGAGACAGGGAAGAACATACAAGAGTGAAAAAAAGTAAGTGGAAGGAAACAGATAAGAGTATTGAAGTAAATGGAAGTGTTACTTGATAATGTAATTATATGCAGATCATACATTTCTTTCCCTGGCGGTGGTAAACAAACAGTGCTTGGCATGAGCTTTAGGAGCTGTATCTGAGAATCAAATTTGACTGTAAGAGAGCATGATTATTATTTTAGAGGAATGAAATTACTGACTGTCCAGTGATCCTGCAGCTCCTGCCTTTGTTCATTAGACTCTTTGGACCTTCATTTAATCTAAAAGTAAGCAGTGGTGTGCCTTACCATATCAAATCTCCAATACTTATTTGGTTTTGTTAAAATGTTGCCCAGAACTGAATAGTCTATGCTGAAAGGTTGAAGTTCAGCAGTGCTACCAGTAGAGTACTGTTTTAGTTGAAACAAAGAGTGGCTTACAGTTCAATTTTAAAATACAACCATCACAAAAATTATAACTGGTATTAGTGTTTAATCATGAATTTCAGCTTAAACTCCACATCTATTTAACTAACCCACTTCTCGTAAATCAGAATTCTTACTTGTTCAACTTAAATAAAGAGGCCTTCCAAATGTATAACTGTTGCTTTTTACCTGCAACAAACAATATGTAAATGAGCATGATCATACAAATAATGAGATGTTTTGGCCAAGATAAGAAGTTAGTTGAGAGTCTGACTTGGAGAGTATGAGAGGGGAGACCAAGGATGAGCTGGAGGGATGGAATGGAGAGAAATATATGAAATGGGGTTTGTGAGTAGGAGGGATGGCAGCCAATGACAAGAAAACTCACTGATTATTATGCTTTATTAACAGTGCAATATCTCGTGGTTTCCGCATTTTTCCCACAATTATAGTCACTGAATCGACAGTCAAATGGTTTCTGAACAAAATCTATTGGAATTCCATTTACTGTAAATATATACTATATGTAATCTGCTTCTGTTATTTCGTATATATTGACATTTCTATACCTAAGCTTCACCATGATCAACAGCTTATGCAACTTCATTATCGTTGGTAATGGCTTAACCATCTCGAAACCAGTGATTCGGTGGCCCAGATGATTTTTCCTGTGTACAGTACAGGTTTCTCTCTTCATTCACACATGATTTCGAAGAATCTACGTGTAAGCCATGTAAATCTCTTGTAATAGCTTTAATAGGGTCATAACAACAATCAAAATAAAAATATCAGAGTAATCTGTCTTCCTCAACACGCAACTACTTTTGTTTACTGAGGATTCGTCCTTAACTTTTTATTTTTGGGCCACCAAATTAGGCTCATTGTACACGGCTCAGAGGAGAAAGAGACCTTATAATGGCAAGAAAGAGTAAGTGGTAAAATTATGGGACTAAATTGTGAAATCAGCACGGATTTAGTTGGCAAAATTCCCGAGTCCATTGACAATTGTTCTAATATTCGAAGAGGAAGAAAAAGTTCGCGGAAAGAGGAAAAGGTTATGGGTACAGCAATCTCTGAAAAAGAGAAAGTTCGAGGGAGAACTCTGGACCCTGTATAAAGAACTGGCAGATGATGAGGTAAAATTCTACCAATACTTCAGAATGTCCAAGGTTAAGTTTAGTTGTATTAATAAGTTGTATTAATAAGTCAACAAAATCTATTGGAATTCCATTTACTGTAAATATATACTATATGTAATCTGCTTCTGTTATTTCGTATATATTGACATTTCTATACCTAAGCTTCACCATGATCAACAGCTTATGCAACTTCATTATCGTTGGTAATGGCTTAACCCTTTAACCGCGGGTATTGTTTTGGTCTGACTGTCCTCTCCCGCGGGGGTTTCAGCCAAATGTAAACAAACCTTTAAACCTTAATAACTCTGCACAGAATAAAGCTAGAGAAAAAAATAAGGTACCATTAGAAAGTACTAACCTTCAGCTTTCCATTGATGTAGGTTTCATGACTTTGTTGACTTTCACAGGACGGGCAGTGCCGTTAGAAGTGAGGGGTGTAAAATCACTATTTTTCGCTCACACATCATTACCTTCGCTCATACACCATTACCAAATGCCAACCTCATTCTGATAATAATACTATAAACATATATGAACACTGCACATACGATAAACACCCACTCTGTGTTCACTGAGGCAGGTAAAAGGCACTGTAATTACCTGCACTTCACTGCCACATCAGCGGTGTTGTAATCACTATTTTTCGTTCACACACCATTACCAAATGCCAACCTCATTCTGATAATAATACTATAAACATATATGAACACTGCACATACGATAAACACCCACTCTGTGTTCACTGAGGCAGGTAAAAGGCACTGTAATTGCCTGCACTTCACTGCCACATCAGCGGTGTTGTAATCACTATTTTTCGCTCACACACCATTACCAAATGCCAGTCACATTCTGATAATAATACTATAAACATATATGAACACTGCACATACGATAAACACCCACTCTGTGTTCACTGAGACAGGTAAAAGGCACTGTAATTGCCTGCACTTCACTGCCACATCAACATGTGTTGTCACTCACACAGCTGGACAGATACTGATGCGCGCTTGGTCAGGGGTGGGGTGGGGGGCCCAGGGGGTGGGAGGTGTGGCCCCAGGGGGGGGAAGAGGGAGGTGGGGGTCGGCTGGAGTGAAAGAACTTAATAGCTACTCTCCCTTGAAACAATTGGCGCACGGAAAAAACGCGGGGTGTTCAAAATATTCACAAACATTCGAGAATGACACCCGCGGTTTGGTCCAGTTTTTGCAACGTCATTCTGGAATGACACCCGCGGTTAAAGGGTTAACCATCTCGAAACCAGTGATTCGGTGGCCCAGATGATTTTTCCTGTGTACAGTACAGGTTTCTCTCTTCATTCACACATGATTTCGAAGAATCTACGTGTAAGCCATGTGGCTGAATCGGTAGAGAGGCGGCCTGCAGTCCTGATGGACCCAGGTTCGAATCCTGACTGGGGCAGGGAACAGTTTAAGGATTTGAATTTCATAAAAGCAGACTTTCCTGATCTACCAGATGACCCGCCGACATGTCATAAAAGTACCCCCGCTAATACCAATACGCCAGTCCTGTATGAGACAGCCCTAGCATGTATTCAATATGGACGGTGGGTGTTAGCGCCGAAGTGGTGACATGTAGAGAGGTGTATGGTATGTAGGAGGACTACTGGGCCTTGAGAGCAGGCTGTGAAGCCTATCCCCAGAGTCGGACACATAAAAAAAAAAAATAAATAAATAATAATAATAATAATTTGCTAAATTTACCTACACAAGGTGGAAATGCTCATCAAACTGCATTTAATGTCAGGGAAAAATTCAAAGTATTTTTCAGTAGTCCTGCTGGACCACCACCTTGGGAATGATATAGCATATCCTGTACCTGCAAAGATCTTGGTCTTGGTGTTGATTGCAGGGCTGGACCCGACGTGTAGTCAGATGTAGCCCTAACGGTGGTTCAGGTGTAGCAGAACTCTTTAATCACAGGCGGCGAAGTTGCCCCGATCTGCGGAGGAAGACACAAACATGGCGTCGAACTGAGTGGCGTAGGCGCCGATCTAGGCCCACCCCACCAAGAAGGATGGGGAGGGTGAAGTCCAGGATACTAAGGGTTGCAAGGCGCTCCCTCAGGGCGGTGAGGATGGAGCAGAAGCGTGGGCAATGCAGCAGAAAGTAGGCCACAGTTTCCTCTTGATTCACACACCACTGGCAGTAGGGGTCTGGGTGCAGTCGCAGCCGATGCAGATGTGATGCCAGTCCAACATGTCCAATACGCAGGCGGGTGATAGCGACGTCCAGGATCCAGGAGACAGAGCATAGCCAAGGTTGGTCCGATGAGTCAGAGCGATATAAACCCAGCGCTGTTGTGGGGAGGGAGGCGTGGAGATCAGCATTCCATGCCTGACTACACCTCGTGGCTAAGAGGCGACGGTGAGTAATGGCCGGCAAGGGGTAAGGCTCCACATCAGGAAAAGTCAAGGCCATCCGAGCTGCTACATCCACCACATCATTGCCCCTGATGCCCACATGGGAAGGAATCCATTGCAGACGTACCTTCCAGCCTCCCTGCAGCAGCTTAGCAAGGTCATCCTGGATGTCATAAACCAGATGACGTATGGAGCAGGGTTTAGAAGAAGCGATGAGATGAAGGGCCGCTCTGCAGTCAGTGTAGATGACCACTGGCCGAGGAGAGGAATGAGACATCAAAAAACGCAGGGCCCTCAAGACTGCGAAGAGTTCAGCAGTGATTACATCATGGGCATCCCCTAAGCGCCATGTCTGGCAGATGGAGTAGTTCTCTACAAAGATGGCAGCTGCGGTTGCTGCAGGGGTGGAGGAGCGGGAGCTGTTGGTAAAGATAGCCATGAACCCTAGATAGGTGGAGCCAGCCATCTGCAGGAAAATGCGAGGGGCCAGGTGGCCATCCCGTGATTTACAAAAGGGCTCTGGGAGGTCTAAGGACACAGGTGAGGACAGGTCCCTCCATGGGGGCACAGGAGATACTGATCGGACAGGGTGGCAAGCTGGTGGAGGAAGTCCCAGAGTGTGGTAAGCTTGGAGAGCACGCACCAAAAGGGGCCGTCGAGACCTGATGGGCCATGATGGATGAGATGTCGAGACCCCTGCCGTCGTAAAGAGCTCCGGGAGTGGGTGGTCATCGGGCAAGCGCTGGATAGTAAAGTAGCGGCGACAAGTCAACTTCATCCTGGTATGGTGGAGGGGGGGAACACCTGCCTCAGCCTGCAGAGACAATGTGGGTGAGGAGCAGAAAGCACCCAGCGCAATCCGGAGAGTGGTCGTCTGAATAGTGTCCAGCCGTTGTAGTTGTGTAGGAGATGCTGAGCCATATACCGAACAGCCATAGCTGATCTTCCCCAGGATGGCGGACCGATAGTACGCCAACAAAAGGTCCCTGCTTGCCCCCCAGCGGGATCCAGCAATACTCTTCATGACGTCAAGTCGTTTTGCACAAGATGACCGTAAGTAGTCTATGTGACTGCGCCAAGTGAGGATGGGCCCATCCAACCGGAGACCAAGCAGCACATGCTCCCGAACAACAAGGACTGAGGTTAAGTCCAGAGAATTTGCTGGAGATGATAGCAAGCGGCGTAATGTGAAGGGCATCACTGCGCTCTTGTTATCATTGATGGCAAGGCCCCAGTTCCGGGCCCAAGCCAAAAAAGTGGATGCCGCTGACTGCAGAAACTGCTGCGCCTCCAAAAAGGAAGGGCTCTGGGACACGATGGTGATGTCATCTGCGTAAACCAGGAGAGTAGCATTACCGATCTGAGGCAGGCTGGACAGCAACACGTTGAATAAGAGTGGGCTGATCACAGACCCTTGCGGAACCCCCCGATGAACAGGATGGGGATCCGACAAGGCCCCACCCACCGACACCACAAAGCTGCGGCCAGCAAGATAATTTGACATCCAAGCCAGGGGTGGGCCCAAGACTCCCAGGCACGACAGGTGGTACAGAATGCCATCGTGTGGGGCTGAATCGAAGGTCCCTTTCAGATCTATAAAGAGGGCAAGCATGTAGAGCCGCTGTCTGTAGGTGTCATGTACCATGTGTTCCAGTTGACATAGGACGTCCAAAGCTCCCTGGCCCGGCCGAAAACCACACTGAACCCTGGAGAGCAGGCCACGAGACTCCAGCCACCAAGAGAGCCGACGAGCCACCAGTTTCTCTAGAAGCTTCCCCACACAGGACAGAAGAACGATAGGCCGATAAGACGACGTGATGGTGGGGTCCCTGCCTGGCTTGGGGAAAGGCAGCAGCACTGACTCCTTCCATACCTCAGGGAATGTGCCGGTCTGCCAGCTGTTGTTGTAAATTGACAGCAAGTGACTGTGTAGGCTGGGCGGCAGATGTAGGAGGAAGTCATTAGCCACCATGTCAGGGCCAACCACCCTCCTCGGGTGTAGAGAAGCAACGGCATCCCGGAGTTCAATGGCCATGAATGGGCAATGGAGGTCACTGGCAGGGGGAGTTGAGACGCCCCTGTGGATGGCAGAAATAAACTCGGGAGCTGCAGGTAGAGTCGGAGGAACACCCAGCTGTGACGCAAGGAAGGACGCCAAGAGCTCGGCCTTGGAGAGGTCATCCAGGAGATCCGCTCCATCACGACACAAGGGATATATGTTGTCGGGCCACCCTTCATGGCCTTCAAAAACCTCCAGGTGCGGGAGCATGTGGTGGAGAAGGAGAGGCTGGAACAAAAAGAGGACCATGCCTTCTGCTTGGCTACCTTGATGGTGCGCTTACATACTGCATCCAGGCGTCGTTAACGATCCCCAAGAGCCCGTGTGGGGTAACGACTCCAGGCATGCCAGGCCTGGCGCCGGGCTTGCACAGCCGAGGCACAAACAGCCGACCACCATGTCACCCCCGATCGGCCTATACTACGGCGGGCTGACTGACCGAACACCCTATGCCCAGCCTGCACCAGCATCTGTGAAAAATCCTCAGCCGAGAGGCCCCAACGACCAGGGAAGCTAGCAGACACTGCCTCCTGGAAGGCCGTCCATCTACCGTCGTGAAGCTGCCAGCGAGGACGACTCACTCGTGATATTCTTGGAGACAATGTCAGGTAGTCACAAAAGACAGGAAGATGGTCACTGCCCATGTACGGCCCCACATGGACCATCGGATGATGGAATACTGCGTCACCCAAACCGAGATCCAGTACAGATGCCTGTCCACTGTGAGGAGCAAACCGGGTATGGAGACCTGGAGGCGTAAGAAGGCTGAACCTGTGAGACTCAAGGAGCACCTGGAAGAGAGAGGAACCTGTGGCATTGGGGGCTCCAGCCAAGGCGGGGTCCCAGTGGTGGTGATGGGCGTTGAAATCCCCCATGATGAAGGCAGGGGCTGGCAACTGGTCAAAGTAGTGGAGGAGCTCCTCTCTGGACACATCCTGGCAGGGGTTGTAACAAAGGAGGGTTGAAACCCAGCCATCCGTAAGGGCCACCCTGACAGCCAGGACCTCCAATCGTCCCCCAGGATACGAGGTGAGGGCGAGACGCACACTCTGGGTGTCCTCCCGCACTGCCAACAACAGGCCCCCGCCCCTTCCCTGAGGACGGTCACATCTGTATGTCAAAAAAAAACCCAGTTGGAGCCGCAGGTGAGGGTGCAGCCAGATCTCACATACCCCCATAACACAAGGCTTCGAATCATGTAAGAGTACTTTAAAATCCTGTGACTTCCGAACAAGGGATCTCACATTCCAAAACATAATGCTGAGATGTTTCAGGCCTGGCATGAATAGGACAAGAGTAGGGACAATACCTTGGTCCAGAGGCGGGAGCAGATGTCAAGGAATGGTAGTCCGTGGCGATAAAGTTGCAGGGCCTCAGAGGCAAGATCAAAAAAGCCTTGGCCAGGTCCGGAGGGAGGAGGGCAGTCCGAGGAGGGTGAACAATTGCTGGAGGCGGGGTCAGATACTCGCACTGGATGGGCACGCACTGAAGGGGCTGCAGGTCGATCACACTGTCGTAGACGTGGATCAGGAGAGCTAAGCAGGGCAGGAACATCCCCAACACCCTCAGCAAGGACCGCATCCGGTTCAGAAGGAGCACTAGGTGGGGGGCGGTGAGGGGCACGGGGGTGGAGGCGGCCCGGACATGAAGGACGGGCCTCATGGATTACAACAGCAGCAGGGGAGGCAGGGTTGGTCGACACCTCCACGGACGATACATCCTGGTGGGAACAGTCCTCATCACTCAAGTCCTCCAGCACAACGAAGCGGTTGCGGCCAACAACACTGTCTGCAAAATTCACACCCTTCCTCACCTGAGAGACCTTGGGAGACGACTTGGGCAATGCTGAAGGGGGACAGACCAAGGGCTGGAGAGCACGCAACCGTCTATTGACCTCCTGGGCCGGCGTCACACCCTGGCTGAGTTCTTCATGGATCTTGAAGGCCTTCTGATATACAGGGCAGAGCTTAAACACCACCCTGTGATCTCCACCACACATGTAGCACCTGGGGCTGCGGTCACAAGGCTGCCCCTCACTGGGTCTGGAAGGGTGGTATCCACTGCACATCGAGCACCTGGTCTTGTTGCGGCAAGTGATCCGCGTGTGTCCATACTGAAGGCAGTTATAGCAATGCAACAAAGCAGGAGTATACATACCTACATTGTAGTAAATGTATCCATACAGCACCTTGGATGGGCGAGGGCCATGATACACCAGGCGCACCCACTGGGAAAACCGAGGAGCATCTGGGGCAGGAAAACGTACAGGGATCCTAGAAGCCTCTAATAAGACAGGCGACTCGTTGTCAAAGGGCCGGAGGCCGTCTACCAAATCCTCTATATCAACATCCAGGGAAATTGGCCCAATCTTCCCATAGCTGAGGGCTGCTGCATCACCAGAGGACCGGGCCCTGCGGCACGTGACCTCCCACTCACCGAAGGTAGTCAGGGTCTCCATTGGGCTGGTCAGCTTTGCCAGATCACAATGGTGAAGATGAAGAGAGAAGGAAGACCCATCACCCAGTGGTTTAGTACCACCCTCTACACAATACTTGGCAAAGGGGGATGAGTTGATGGCGTCAGACAGCCGCCGGGGATTGTTAAAAATCCTGGACCCCTGCACAGACCTAATGATATAACAGGCCAATCCAGACTCACCCGCATCCTGGACACCCATATTGACAGCAGTGGATGGTGTTGGCTCACCCCTACTAGGGACCACTCTGGTAACAGCTGCTGCTGGCACTGACTCACCGGCCCCTTCGACACTCTGTCGTGCAGCCTCATCCTCACCCAGGACAATCTGCGATGCAGCTGTGGGTGGTGACGACACCCTAAGGGACTTGCCAGAGGTCACCTTATCCTCCTCCGGGGCAGCCTCGCCTATGGGGCGCTTTCCCGGTGGCCTGAAAGGGTCTGCCTCTGCTACATCCATGGCCGACACCACAGTATCCATTGAAATAGGCTGGGTCATACTCCACCTCGCAGCAAGAGGAAGCACTAGCTGCCGAGGAAGAGCTACACACTTAACTCACCTGCAAAGATTATGAGTTGTAATTTCATGTACAATAACTGATGACACATCTGGTTCCTTTACTCCCTCGCCAATCACTTTCCATATCTCTATGCAAATTATCTTAGTCATACCAAATAACTCTTCATAAGAATGCACAAGTTCGATCAGCCTTTCGTCCATGTCGCCAAACAATGAACTGTATGTGATATCTACATGGACAAGGCGGTAACAGCAAGTCATAATGAGCCATCGCCTACCCATCTGGCCGGCGTGAAGACGCCAGCTAGCCCCCCAGGATTTTTTGAGATATCCGTGACGTGTCAATCAGGTGGTGGACGGCTCCCGCCGTCAGCTTGATGGGTCATGTGAACAGTTACATTTGAATATATGTAAGAAATCTCGACGGCCTCTAACCGCCGGACTGCCTGTCGGAACCAAAACGGGTCGTGTGAATCGGGCCTCACGTGAATACACAACATTCTGACGGCGTCAAGCCGGCAAACTGCCTGTCGGAACCAAAAAGGGACGTGTGAATCGGGCCTCACGTGAATACACAACATTCTGACGGCGTCAGCCGGCGAACTGCCTGTCGGAACCAAAAAGAGTCGTGTGAATCAGGCCTCACGTGAATACACAACATTCTGACGGCGTCAAGCCGGCGAACTGCCTGTCGGAACTAAAATGCCCGCCGAGACCGCCACAGGACCTCCCACCTCACCACCCCCCACACCACCGCCACCGCCGAGCCGCCACCCCACCACCACCCCAGGAGGACACACAGGTGAGGTTAGTGACCTCGGGCAAGAGGGTCATCGGGGCATCCCGACCCTGAGCCCCTATTCCCCTCAAGTGCCCCAACCCCAGGGGTTCAGACAACCTGAACTCTTGTGCGGGCGGGGTAGTGACCGTCAGACCAGGGGTGGGACTGAAAAGAGGACAGTCCCAAGTAACACCATCTTGACGGTCTTGCTACACCCTCTAGGGCAGGAAGAGGCCCAAGGGCAGGAAGAGGCCCAAGGCTACGGCCTTAAAAGAGAAATAGACACAGGCTACGGCCTGACAAAGTGTGTAAAGGGGAAGGTGACCCCAGGCTCCGGCCTTAACACGCTGAGGAGAGAGAGTTGCCTGTGTGCATCCCTCTCCAGTTGTACTTTGGCTACGGCCAGAATACGGTCCAGGGTAGAGAGACCCTGCTACCGTACGTGTAGCGCTACCCAATTACGGAAGCGGCGACTCGGGGTCGGCCTCTCGCCGGAGCAGACGGGTGATCCCGTTTCTCCGTTAGTCGTTTCCCGTATGGGCAGACACTCAGCTACGGCTGGGGCACGTACCAGGGTGGAGAATTCCCTGATGGTAGGATCTGTCCGTATTGGAGAGAGTGCGGCCCTTGTGCCCCTCACTCCGGCTTGTTCCCTACTGCGGGAGGAACACCACGTTGACGGCCTCTTGCCTCGGCGAAAGGGCGACCCCGATCACCCTACTGGTGTCCCTCGCACGCCGGACAAGTTCACGGCACCAGCCAAAGTCCATACTAGGGGAAGTGGAGCCCCACCTCAGCCCAATGAACACACTCAGGGAACCACGAAGAGCGTGAGTCTCCCTCAAGCCTCTTTCCCTCCGGGGAGCCCTTCGTCGCCATCCAGGCTTCTTGTCCAAGCGGAGGCGTTAGAGTGGTGGCAAGGCCCGATTGCGGAGTTACCGCCCACACCCGGATGCTCCTTAGCACTGTTGGAGCCCTACAGGAGTCGCTGCCGCAGCCCAGCCCTGACGGCACCTCTCTCCCTGAGCACCCGCAGACCCCGGATGCCCAAGCCTTCCACCACGGTCCCTGACAACGGCGACCTAGGCTCTCTCACGCCCCGGCAGCAGAGGAAGCAGGCCCGAATCCTCCGCCTGTTCGGTCCTAGTCCCGAGGGCCCCCGATCAGGTTGAGGCCCCCAGACTACAGGGCCTCCCTGCACCCCACCAGCGCGGCCCTAGGAAGGAGCCGCCCCTCAGGTCGAGGCCCTAAACAAGGGAGCCTCCCTGACAGTAAGTACTAGTGACCCAACTACTCAAGAAACACGGGTAGAACAGTGACAGTGACAGTGACCCCTAATACAGTGACAGTGATCCAATGCACAGTGGCAGTGTCTAATAAAAGTTATGTTAAACAGTGATATCGTAGTAAGTCGTGCTTAAACATTAAACAGTTCAGTTTCCCCTCTCAGAAAGGAAGCGGGGAGTTTTCTGTGGAGTTGAAGGTAGGTGTGCGAGTGAGCCGAAAGGCTAGGAAGTGCTCCCCTGCGACTAGGTGACAGTGTCGGATGTCGCCATACGCACCCTACCTTTATTATAGTAACATCTCCCCCACAGACTCCCGATCACAGTGAATATAAGTGAAACTCCCCCGTTTATTATTATCCACCAGTGACACGGCAAATGTTCTCGATTGACCATCGCAGTGAAGTGATATCTCTCCTCAATAACAGTAACCCATATCCCTGACTGCCCTGTGCCCTGTGTAAAAGTAGATTGGATCCAGTTATAAGTGTATTATTGTATCTCTGTGTTATTGTGTATCAAATATTGTGTATGTAGCACTGTAAGGGATAGAATTTAAGCAATAGATGTGATTAGGTGTACTGTCTCTTTTTATGCCCTGTTCCTTTGTTAGTGCATTACGTCCGGTCTAGCCAAAGGACCCCGTCCCAGTGCTCGTGTTTTTACGACGAGAAGTCGCCTTAAAAACACAGCATTACACTGGTGGCAAGCGGTGGTCCTAGATCCGAGTAACGCACGGAGGAACGCGAAAGGGAACTCACAATGGCAGCTAAACCGCACATCCAATTGCCCGGACCAGTGTGACATAGACGTATATTTGGACATGGTCAAACCCCTCCTAGACATAGGGTTTGACTCTGACAGAGAAAAGATCGCTGTCACTCTACCTAACTTGGGTAAAATAATCACTAGTGTCGCACCAAAAGTCGTCCCAGAACTGTCATGGGACCAATTCTCACAAATAGTGAGACAGGCTTTCACGCCATCCATAGGCCGAGTTGTCGCTCTTTCTCAACTCGACGCCCTCACCTACGACGGGAACCTGGATGACACATTCACCCGGGCTAGGCGCCTCGTCAGCGCCGCCTATCCCGAGGCACCACCCAATGCCCGGGATATCCATACATTCAACGCACTGTTGAGAATCCTCCCCAGCATAGTCAGGGAGCATTTCTCAATCTACGACCCCTCAGGGGACATGGAAAATGACCTATAACTCGTCTGACATCTGCTCGCCGCCCACCCCACACCACAGCCACTCCACGCGGTGACAAGTTTTCCTACAAGGCAACAACCCCCTCCCAAACCTAAACTGCCGCCACATCAGCCAGCTACTGAGCCGCCCACAGTCCCTAGAGCTTACCCCCAAAAGAAGCGCTCAAACCCGAGGGAACAAGGAAACCTCATCACCATTAACCCCTGGGAATTCATGGCTTGCAGCCGCACCTGCCCTCTACACGACATTAGGGAACAGCTCAAAGCTAGCAGGCGCAGAGGTTTTCAACAAGGGCGCAAGAAAGTATCCACCTTAGACGCCGCCGCCCAAGAAGACGACACACCGATGCACACCCTCTCGGGAACAGACGACGACGACCAAGAGGACACCACTCCACAGCAAATGGATTTTTAGGCCCGCCCCCGCACCTCCCCACGGTGGCAGGGGCCACCTCACACAACTACAGACCCCCTGTTTACGACAAAATCTGGCTAAACGGGGTCAAGGCACGTCTACTAGTGGATACGGGAGCAGCCAGATCGTGCCTCTACTCCCACTTCTACTCCCGCCACATGGGTGCATTCGGCCCCCTCTTCCCCACCTCAGCCAACCTTGTCGACGCAGGGGACGGCCCCCTGCCTATCCGTGGGGAAACTCGGGCCCTTCAAACCCACACCCATCAGCAAATATCCACTAGCCACCCATTTATCATATTCAACTCAACATGCAGTCAATACGATGGATATTTAGGGCTGGACCTCCTACAGAAATTACATGCCACCATTGACTGCCACCAACGCCGCCTCCACTTCAATCCAGCCCACCACAACCAACCAGCAGTGAGGACTAAGGAAGAAAAAAAAAAGAAAAAACCACAACGAAAGCTCACCAAAAACTCACACCCCCACACACTACCATCAGACACTCACCTGTCCCATACCACAGACACACCTACACCCTACCCAGCCCCTCACACCACTAGACTCCCATCCCCACCACCCACCACTCATCATCTACATCCCTCCCCATCTTTTCCAGCCACTGTCGCCTCCTCTATCACCATTCCACCACATCATGAAGCTTGGGTAAAACTTAACAAACCTTCCCATACCTCCGTCCTCTTCTCACCATCCATCCCCACCGGACCACTCTCCTCCTGTCTAGTAAGCCCTACCTTCCTTCCCCCACATGCCCAAGAAATCTGTGTCGCCAACCTCGCTACCACACCATTAACCTTACCAAGAGGACTCATCATCGGCGACACTGAAGAAGCCGAACCATGCCAAACACCGCCCCCAGACCCGCCCACCCTACCCACCCTACCATCACACCTATCCCCAGCCCAAACCAACAGCCTCTGACAACTCCTCCTGGATTTTCAAGATCTATTCTCCTCAGGCCCGACCGACCTTGGCCATACCACCTATCTCAGCCATGAGATACACACAACAGGACCTCCAATTCGCCAACCATCACGACGGAAAAATCCTAAGCAACGAGAGGAAGAAGACCGGCAGGTCCAGGACATGCTAGATGCCGGTGTGATCTCCAACTCTACTAGCCCATGGTCCTCTCCGGTGGTACTCATAAGAAAAAAAGACAGGACAATGCGCTTTTGCATTGACTACCGCCGAGTAAACGATGTCACAGTCAAAGACGCCACTCCCCTGCCACGTATCAACGACTCCCTAGACTCCTTACATGGCTCAACATGGTTCTCCACCTTGGATCTACAGTCGGGGTACTGGCAAGTCCCTGTGCATCCCGACGACAAACACAAAACCGCCTTCTCCACATCCAACGGCAAACATTACGAGTTCAATGTCCTCCCTTTCGGACTCTGCAACGCTCCTGCCACATTCTCCCGTTTAATGGAGTCAGTCCTTAGCGGTCTAACTTGGGAGACTTGCTTAGCATATCTCGACGACGTCATTGTTTTCAGTCGTACATGGGCCGACCACCTTCACCGCCTCAAGCAAGTGTTTCACCGCATACGCCAAGCAGGACTTAAAATGATACCTACGAAATGTGTGTTAGCAGAGAGATCAGTTTCCTTCTTAGGGCATCTAATTAATGCAGAGGGCATCTCACCAGACCCAGAGAAACTTCGAGCCATCGCAGACATCCCACTCCCCCGCGACGTGCACGAAATCAGAGCATTTCTGGGGTTGACATCATATTACAGGCGATTCGTCAAAGGATTCGCTGACATCGCAAAACCCCTCCACGAACTAACAAAAAAGGGCGAACCCTTTTTATGGACAGAGACAAGACAAACAGCCTTCACCACCCTCAAAGCAAAACTAACCATCTCGCCAGTAGTCGCATTCCCAGACTACAATCTTCCCTTCCGCCTCTACACCGATGTGTCCCTCATCGCCATAGGAGCTGTCCTTGCCCAGGTACAAAATAGCAAGGAACACATCATCGCCTGTGCCAGTCGCACCCTTAACACGGCAGAGCGGAACTACGCGGCCACAAAACGTGAGTGCCTAGGGATCATCTGGTCCCTAGAGTACTTCAAATCCTACATCTCGGGCACCCACGTAGTATTCATCACCGATCATCAATCCCTACAATGGCTACGACAGTCAAATGCAAATAACGCCCAACTGATACGCTGGCGGGAAACCCTCGAAGAATACGACTTCGAAATTGCATACCGACCAGGCAAGCTGCACACCAACGCTGATGCCCTATCCCGTCTCCCAATCAACACCATCAAAGAAGAACCCGACCTGGTTAAAATGTGGTTTGACAAACAACGCCCCACTTGGATTCCAAAGACCACATTTAACAAACTCCATCCGCATGGCGAACATCTTTTTGACCCAAACGGACACATTGTCCTCAGCCCAGCCACGGCCCATGACACCATGCTCCACCTCCATGCCCACAACGGCATCCACCTAGGAACTAAGAAGCTGCTACAAATATTTAACGATATGTACTGGACTCCCAACCCATCCACCATCGCAAAGAAGATCATACAATCATGCCAAGCATGCGCTCTTGGCAAAGATATCACCCAAACACCAGGCCCTACAGGAAAAGTCACAGCACAAAAACCGTGGCAACTTCTCTCCCTGGACGTCGTCGGCCCCCTCACACCAAAATCCGGCTATAAGTACATAATTACCTTCGTGGATGTGTACTCTAAATTCATCATCACCTGCCCAGCCAAGGACCACACTGCACCGTCAATCACCGACGCCCTCACCCGACATGTTTTCCCTTATTTCAGGATTCCCCAGGCCATCCATTCGGACAATGCCCCTGAATTTAAGGGGAAAATATGGGAAGAACTTGCCAACATCTTTGGATACAGCATCTCCCACTCATCTCCCTACTGGCCCCAAGGCAACAGCATATGCGAAAGAAGCCACCGCTCCCTGATGAACCAAGTCCGCACGCGCATTAGACAAACAGGAAATGAAGACTGGCCTGCACACGCTAAGATCGTGCAATGGGGGTTAAACACGTGCCCAAGGGAAGATGGAATAACCCCGCACGAGAGAGTGTTCGGGGAACCACCCCTACTCCTACCCCTCCGTCACCACCTACAACCGCCCACTCCACCCTCCAGCACCGACCCACTCCACCACCTCAAACGCCGCCTCCACCACCTACACTCAAAGCAGGACCTAGCACCTGACACAACCCACTCCAACCCATACACACCTGGCCAATCTGTGGTGGTTGCAAATCTCCCGACCCCACCTAAGACCGCCCCCCGATTCAATGGACCTTACAAAATTGTGCGGGTGCCTAATCCTTATCAAGTCATTGTGGATCAACAAGGGCAACACCGCACATACAGAAACCGCCATGTGCGTCCCTTCAACCCACCCGACACCGCCCACCCCCGCACTAAGCCTACCTCCACCCAGGCCCGCACACCTGGCCACCCTGACCCTCCTCAACTTCACCCCCCAAACTCCTACTACTACTCCTTTCCCCCCCCCTCCTCACACTCTCCACCTACCAGCTCTCCACCAAGCACACCATCACCGCAACCACCTCCCACCACCCCTACTTCGCAACCAGACACTCACCCACTAAACACCCATCCACCCACCACCCCCCAATCCACCCCACCCAGGCCACCCTCGCCACCACAACCGCCCACCTCCCCCGAGAATCACCCCAACCCCACACCCACCACCGACCTCCCCCATGACCACTCCCATTATACACATCACACCGCACCACCAACCATCCACCCACCTCACCACCGTACACCCTCACCGCCACCACGCAATCAACCAGCCTCACCACCCACACCCACCTCACCACCGTACACCCTCACCGCCACCACGCAATCAACCAGCCTCACCACCTACACCCACCATAACCACGACAACCACCAGATCGGGACGACTCTCACGCCCACCCACGAGATACACCCCGACACCCCCACCCAACACCCACTTATCTCAGAATCCACCATCACCACCCACCCCCAATACCTCCCCCATAACCCTACCCCTCCACCAAGCACGTTGGAACTTTCCTAACTCCCAATTCCCCAAAGTACAACGCTCCTCCCACCACATTAGCCCAAATAAAAGCACCACCCTCCCATCACTCACCAGCATTCAAATCTCATCTACCCACCAGGCACCATTCCCAGAGATGAAGATAACCAGGGTCCGATGGCAACCTCACAACCACCCGCCAACCAGAATCAGAGGCACCCACCACCTGCTACACCTCCTACGCCGGACCAACCAGCTGTCCTCCCTCCACTTCACGTTCTGCCCCCACCAGGAGCCCAATCAATTCACCACGCACTGGGTCAACTTCACCCAACACCTGACCCCGGCCTACCAGACAGCCACCTCCACTACCTACCACCTCCAGTCACGGGGCCGTGACTTCAACGACGCGGAGGGTGGTAAAATGCCCGCCGAGACCGCCACAGGACCTCCCACCTCACCACCCCCCACACCACCACCGAGCCGCCACCCCACCACCACCCCAGGAGGACACACAGGTGAGGTTAGTGACCTCGGGCAAGAGGGTCATCGGGGCATCCCGACCCTGAGCCCCTATTCCCCTCAAGTGCCCCAACCCCAGGGGTTCAGACAACCTGAACTACTGTGCGGGCGGGGTAGTGACCGTCAGACCAGGGGTGGGACTGAAAAGAGGTCAGTCCCAAGTAACACCGTCTTGACGGTCTTGCTACACCCTCTAGGGCAGGAAGAGGCCCAAGGGCAGGAAGAGGCCCAAGGCTACGGCCTTAAAAGAGAAATAGACACAGGCTACGGCCTGACAAAGTGTGTAAAGGGGAAGGTGACCCCAGGCTCCGGCCTTAACACGCTGAGGAGAGAGAGTTGCCTGTGTGCATCCCTCTCCAGTTGTACTTTGGCTACGGCCAGAATACGGTCCAGGGTAGAGAGACCCTGCTACCATACGTGTAGCGCTACCCAATTACGGAAGCAGCGACTCGGGGCCGGCCTCTCGCCGGAGCAGACGGGTGATCCCGTTTCTCCATTAGTCGTTTCCCGTATGGGCAGACACTCAGCTACGGCTGGGGCACGTACCAGGGTGGAGAACTCCCTGACGGTAGGATCTGTCCGTATTGGAGAGAGTGCGGCCCTTGTGCCCCTCACTCCGGCTTGTTCCCTACTGCGGGAGGAACACCACGTTGACGGCCTCTTGCCTCGGCGAAAGGGCGACCCCGATCACCCTACTGGTGTCCCTCGCACGCCGGACAAGTTCACGGCACCAGCCAAAGTCCATACTAGGGGAAGTGGAGCCCCACCTCAGCCCAATGAACACACTCAGGGAACCACGAAGAGCATGAGTCTCCCTCAAGCCTCTTTCCCTCCGGGGAGCCCTTCGTCGCCATCCAGGCTTCTTGGCCAAGCGGAGGCGTTGGAGTGGTGGCAAGGCCCGATTGCGGAGTTACCGCCCACACCCGGATGCTCCTTAGCACTGTTGGAGCCCTACAGGAGTCGCTGCCGCAGCCCAGCCCTGACGGCGCCTCTCTCCCTGAGCACCCGCAGACCCCGGACGCCCAGGCCTTCCACCACGGTCCCCGACAACAGCGACCTAGGCTCTCTCACGCCCTGGCAGCAGAGGAAGCAGGCCCGAATCCTCCGCCTGTTCGGTCCTAGTCCCGAGGGCCCCCGATCAGGTCGAGGCCCCCAGACTACAGGGCCTCCCTGCACCCCACCAGCGCGGCCCTAGGAAGGAGCCGCCCCTCAGGTCGAGGCCCTAAACAAGGGAGCCTCCCTGACAGTAAGTACTAGTGACCCAACTACCCAAGAAACACGGGTAGAACAGTGACAGTGACCCCTAATACAGTGACAGTGATCCAATGCACAGTGGCAGTGTCTAATAAAAGTCATGTTAAACAGTGATATCGTAGTAAGTCGTGCTTAAACATTAAACAGTTCAGTTTCCCCTCTCAGAAAGGAAGCGGGGAGTTTTCTGTGGAGTTGAAGGTAGGTGTGCGAGTGAGCCGAAAGGCTAGGAAGTGCTCCCCTGCGACTAGGTGACAGTGTCGGATGTCGCCATACGCACCCTACCTTTATTATAGTAACATCTCCCCCACAGACTCCCGATCACAGTGAATATAAGTGAAACTCCCCCGTTTATTATTATCCACCAGTGACACGGCAAATGTTCTCGATTGACCATCGCAGTGAAGTGATATCTCTCCTCAATAACAGTAACCCATATCCCTGACTGCCCTGTGCCCTGTGTAAAAGTAGATTGGATCCAGTTATAAGTGTATTATTGTATCTCTGTGTTATTGTGTATCAAATATTGTGTATGTAGCACTGTAAGGGATAGAATTTAAGCAATAGATGTGATTGGGTGTACTGTCTCTTTTTATGCCCTGTTCCTTTGTTAGTGCATTACGTCCGGTCTAGCCAAAGGACCCCGTCCCAGTGCTCGTGTTTTTACGACGAGAAGTCGCCTTAAAAACACAGCATTACAGGAACCAAAAAGGGTCGTGTGAATCGGGCCTAAGGCGGTGCGATATCATCTTATTTTGCTGAAGGTGTGTGGCAAGACGCCCCACCTTTTATTGTATTATGTACTGTATACCTTTACAGCAAAAATATTTCAATCAATATATCAGTAAAGTTCATTATTTTTTAGGTTTAAAATAGCATGCTATAATCAATAAACAAAGGAATTAGTGTCTCAAATATCTTCAGAGCCCTTCGCAGTGAGAAGGCAACGAAAATGCTTCTATTTGACGTGGACGTAGATAAATAATACCAGTTGCCAAACTTTATTTTTGTGTTAACTGAAGGATTCCTTCTCCATTGTGAAGAGATGCGGACGCCATTTCTTCTATGAATACCAGTATACTTCATCATTTTATGATAATTATATTTAATAAACTAATCGTTTGGAAGTAAATAATTTCAAATAACAGTAAAGAGATTTGGAAGCATAAGAAACATTGAAAGACATTAGTAATATAATATTTTAATTGCAAGTGGAGTGGAAAGATGGCGAGTGTAGCAATAGTGATACGTTGTTGTGGCGTCAGCTGTGGTCGGCGAATTCCTTACATGGTTTTGTGGATCTTCATTTTCCCCTGTTACCTGCACCCCGGGAGTTCGTTTCAGCTGTCAAGAATTTTGTATGAGCCTCTACACCGGCTGAGACACTGGGGTATAAAGTAGGTAATCTGCTGGCCGATACCCTTAGCCATCCACCAATACTAAGCTCTTCCCGTTTAGGATGAGGATAGGAGGTGTTCTTTCACTCGAGGGCATTTTGCAGTTTCGAGCAGTCATATTCCTCACTTATTCCATCTAGGTTAAGTTCGAGTTTGATTAGATTAGCCATGCCAGTTAGATTATATTAGTCAGGGTAGGTAGCAGAGGGAAAAAAAATGCCCTTACTCCAAGACTGCTAAATTTACCCATTAAAGAATACAGTAGTCACTACCATGTCAGGCAGAAGTTAGGAGAGCTCAGTTAATTATTATAAACGTTTGTTCTATATTAAATTTCATCCCCAAAATTCAGATTTTTTTTTTTTTTTTCACATTCAAGCCACATTATTGAGGCCTTCTCAGTGAATACCATTGCAAATGTCTTCATTTACCTTAGTACTTAGTAAATAAGAGGTTGGGAAGGGGATTCTTAAGCTCTGAGCGCCATCTGCTATTCATTTATTCAGTCATTCATTGCCAGACGCCATGTATCCCAGACGGGGTGGCCAAGGGCCCAGAGTTAATTGTTTTACAGGGAAGGGCACTAATCCTCCACCAACCCCACTTGACGTAGGGATGCCAACAGCATCTGGTGTTCCCAGGCGGTCACCCATCCAAGTACTAACCAGACCCAACGTTGCTTGTGTTTAAAAATTAGGCTAAATTAGGTTAGGTTAGTGAAGGATACGTTGTCTGGTTGCTATTTAAGTGTAAACACAGTAACAGACTCAGCTGTGGGTTAAATAATCCCATCCCACCTTCTGGAGCATTGGTCTATCTATCAATTACCAAACGCCTTACTCCCGTAAGAGGTGGCCATAAGTAAGTCACCTCCAGTCGCCCTGTTCCCCACCTTTTCACTGCCCAGCTCCCAGCTCACACCACCCTTTCTCATATACAGCACCTCTTCACTCCATCTCTCCAACTCATCCTTGGCCTTCCCCTCCCTCTCCCCCCATTCACCTCACTCACATCCTCGTCAGTCTTAAGCTCTCCATCCTCTCCACATGGCCAAACCATTCATTCATCCATTCATTGCCAGACGCCATGTATCCTAAACGGGGTGGCCAAGGGCTTAGAGTTCATTGTTTTACAGGGAGGGGCACTAATCCTCCACCAACCCCACTTGATACGTAGGGAGAACGTTATGCCAACAGCATCTGGTGTTCCCAGGCGGTCACCCATCCAAGTACTAACCAGACCCAACGTTGCTTAACTTCGCTGATCGGACGGGAAGCGGTGTACTCAACGCGGTATGGCTGTTGGCACCTTAATGTATTTCTCCTAACGCCCTCTATCGCTCCCACATCCACACCACAATGCTCTTTCATGTCCTCATATGTCAGTCTGTCTCTCCATGTGACTTCATATGCTTCTCTCAAATAAATCGTTTCCACTGCTCTCACTCTCAACTTTCTTCCTTCTAAAAAGGTCCAAACATTGCTTCCATAGGTTAGAGTTGGTATCACAGTACAATCATGCAGCAGCTTTTTTACTTCCATGTTTACTTCCTTGTTTTTTATGACTTTTTTCAAAGAACCAGCAACCATTCTTCCTTGTTGTACCATTTCAAGCACTTCACCCTCCAGACTTCCATCCTTACTCATCACACCACCTAAGTATTCAAATGCACTCACGTTTTCCAGTTCCACATCATCCAGCCTCATTGTACATTCAGTGACTTCATTTCTCTTGAAGATCATAACTGTACTCTTCCCCACATTCACCTGTTGATTCCATTTCTTACACACATTCCCAAACTCATTCACCAAGCCTTGCAGTTCACCTTCATCTTCACTTAACAGTACAGTACAGTATCATCTGCAAATAACAGAACAGGAAGTTTCCAAACACTGCCCTCTCTCATTAGGGCCGCTTCAGCATCCATTGTCCTGCCTTGTATCCCTATTATAACCCCATCCACATTCAGATTGAACAACCATGGAGACATGGCACAGCCCTGTTTCAATCCAGCATTCAAATAGAACAATTCATTCAGTTCACCATCCATGTGCACTGGAGCGTTTAGCACCCTCATACATAGGCCTACTTGTCTCGGCATTCAGCAACTTCCTATTTACTCCATGTATTCTTAATACAGTAGGTACGCACAGTACGCGAGTTTATGGGCAGCAGAGGAGGTCACTTACTAGGAATTCACGTACTGTGAATACATAAACTTATGGGAAGAATTACATGTGGGTGGCACTCCCCTTCATCGGTAACCCTTGAGACTCCTTTCAGACCTATGTATTGTACTGTACAGGGAAACAATCTAAGACATATTACCTAAGAGAAAGTAAATCAACAAGGTTATGGCTTTACTCAATCAACAAGGATATGGCTTAATTAAACCAACAAGAATGTGGCTGCTCACCTTAACGCAAGAGGACAACAGGCGTGATGGACGTAAGAAGAGGATCCAAGGCAGGGTGAGGCACCTAGCGTGCACCACCCGCCACACCACCTTCCTCACCACTCGTCACCAGCACTTTCGACACTTTCACAAATTAATGCACTCACTTTGTTCATAAACCTTTCAAAGTCTATTTTTGACACCTCAGACATCGCATCATCCTCTTGATCCTCCGCAGGAAATGGCTTTTCTGATGTTGAAGGGAGTGATTTCTCACTTTCTCTACGCCACAGGTAACGGGTGATGAGGGTTTGCTTCCTTCTGTTAACCACCTGGTTGTGCCTGTCTGTGTAGTACCGTAGCGGAAGGTTCTGTCCGATGAAGTCATCACTTCCTCCACTTGCAACTGACAGTGTTCAATGTCCTTGAATTTATCTAGGGCACACAGTACCCAGCTGATCTCCATCATTGACAAGTCCCCACTCTCCATCACTGGTGGTGCTGGCTGTTCTGCTGCGGTCACCTTCTCTCAGCCCCAGATTTGGTCTACTCTTTGCTGCCGTCCAGAGACGCACCCAGGGGGGGGGGCCCACCGGGCCTGGGCCCCCCCCTTAGCTCTCTGGATCCTTTTAAAAATTTATATACTGTATATTTATTTCGATAACAGCAAAACATGAAAAATTGGCAAGTACAAACAAAGACTCAGAGTGTGTATTGACGTTTCGCCTCGTGGCTTCCTCAGGCTCAGAATACAATTGCTGAATATACACCAATTTTCCTATATATATAGCAAAAGGCATTGGGGATGTGAGGGGTGAGGTATTGGCTAGGGGTGGTAAGGGGAATAGGTAGGGTAAGGAAGGTGAGGTCCAGGGGACAAGGATTACAAATCACGGCACAAAGACGGAGGGAAACAAGGGACAGGTGAAGTGGGAAGTCCTTAGGGAGAGGAAAGGAATGTTGGGTAAAGGAAATAGAGGTCACATGGGGAAAGTGATACACACACACACACACACACACACACACACACACACACACACACGCCTGAGCTGGGATCGGCAATCCCTTTCCCATTGTGACCTCTATTTCCATACCCAACATTCCTTCCCTCTTGCTAAGGACTTCCCACTTCACCTGTCCCTTGTTTCTCTCTGTCTTTGTGCCGTGATTAGAAATCTGGACAGAATAGGGTTGAGACTGAATGGCTTGTTCTTTGTTACTTTGTTAAAATGATATATATAAACAAACAAGTTTGTTTAAATAACTGACAACCTACCAAATAATCTATCATTCTATCAATATATATATATATATATATATATATATATATATATATATATATATATATACAATTTAGGACTATAAAACTTTTATGTAAACTTCAGGAAACTGGCAAATGGGGCCCCCCCCTTAGAAAATTCCTGGGTGTGCCCCTGCTTCCGTCTTGCCTGTTATGAGTTCAGTTTGCTTACTATTAAAAAATACACTGAAATTCTATAAAAAATATGTCCTTGCGTACAATGAGATTCACACACTGTGAGCACTATGCATACCTACTGTATTTCCCACATTCCTTGTCTATCCACCCTGTAAAATGCATTCTCCAAATCCATGAAGGCTACAAACAACTTTTTTCCCTTCTCTAGAAACTTTTCCACTAAAGACCCAAAAATGAATACAAGCATCTGATCCACACAGCTTCTTCCCCTCCACAAACCTCCTGTTCTTCTCCAACTAATTCCTCTGTTATTTCCCTAACTTTGTCAATTAGTATCCTACCATGTACATACTTTTTGTTTTACACTAAGAAGACCAATACTGCTATAATTACCACACGCTTTTTTCCCCTTTTCATTTGTAGAGGGGAAAAAAGGATTATTCCATGCAACTGTCAACCTTTAGTGTCAGTCTCAGAATTGATCAAAAATATAGGCTGTAAATCATATATCACAAGTCAAGAGTGAGAGCAGTGGAAATGAGCTATTTGAGCGGAGCATATGGAGTCTCATGGACGGACAGACTGACAAATGAGGAAGTGTAGGAGCATTGTGGTGTGGATGTGGTAGGAAGCATTAGGAGAAACACATTGAACTGGTTTGGCTATGTGGAGGGGATGGAGAACGAGAGATTGACGAGGAGAGTGTATTTGAGTGAGATGGAGGGGGGGAGAGGGAGGGGGAGGCCATGGATGAGATAGAAGGATGGAGTGGAGAGGTAAATGAGAGAGTGGGGTGTAAGGTGGGAGAAGAGCAGTGAAATGGCAGGGGAGAGGACAACATGGAGGTGATTTATTTGTGGCCACCCCTTATGGAATTAAGGCATCTGGCGGTAGATATGTTACGTCCCCACCTCACAGTGCCACAGGCTCCAACAGCAGTAGTACAGTACAGGAAGCAAGTTGCCCAGTGCGTTGTTCTTCCTATGGTCAGCCTTCAGGTGTACAGTACACAGGATCAGCTCAGGTGTCGTAACTAAACACTGGCTTGTTAAGTTCACTGTCTTTATTTTCCAAATAATTCCACTTAATGCTTTCCAGCTTCACTTCACTGTTCTCACAAGCACTGGAGCTATACAAACTTTACTAACTGCTCTTACACTTAATGCTTGACAGCACTTCACTGTTATTACACTTAATGCTTGACAACACTTCACTGTTATTACACTTAATACTTGACAACACTTCACTGTTATTACACTTAATGCTTGACAACACTTCATTGTTATTACACTTAATGCTTGACAACACTTCACTGTTTTCACAAGTACCGAAAATATAGGCTACAAACTGACACTGCACTACACTCAGACTGAACTAAAAACTGACTCACCCTTTCTGGTCTCTTATCCATCCTTATATAAGCTTGCATTGTTCGAGAATGACCTACTTCTCCACAGTTCTGGCGTATTCTACAGAGAGAGCACAGTTACCAACTCGAAAACAAAACATGCAAGTTTTCTTACAGTACAAAAGCCTTTCTAACAACTTTAACTCATCATCCTTCCCTCCTCTTTTCTACTCTGATGGTTCTGTAGCTATTTCTTCTACTGATAATGCAGATCTCTTCGCACAGACTTTCTCCTCCAATTCCACCTTAGACGATTCTGGTGCTGTTCCTCCATCACTTCCTGTCTCTGACTTCCTCATGGCTGTCATTAAAATTTCTTCAGCTGATGTATGTTTTGCCATCACTGGCCTCAGTACTAACAAGGCATATGGGCCTGATGGAGTCCCTCCTGTTCTTCTCAAGAACTGTGCTTCTGTGCTTACACCCTGCCTAGGCAAACTCTTTTGCCTTTGTCTGTCTACTTGTACCTTTCCTTCTTGCTGGAAGTTTGCTCTCATTCAGCCAGTCCCAAAGAAGGGTGACCACTCCCAACCCTCCAACTATCATCCAATTGCTTTAAGATCCTGTATTTCAAAAGTTTTCGAGTCAATTCTCAATAGAAAAATTTTAAGGCATCTTTCCTATCACAACCTACTTTCTGATCGTCAGTACAGGTTCCGTCAGGGACGCTCTACTGGCGATCTTCTCACCTACCTTTCAGACTCCTGGTCATCCTCCTTTCGGGACTTTGGCGAAAGCTTTGCCATTGCACTTGACATCTCAAAGGCTTTCGATCAAGTCTGGCATAAATCTTTAATTTCCAAACTGCCCTCTTACGGTTTCTATCCTTCTATCTGTGCCTTTATCGCCAGCTTCCTTTCTGGTCGTTCTATAGCCTCTGTTGTAGATGGCCATCGTTCTTCTCCTAGATCTATCAACAGTGGTGTTCCTCAGGGCTCTGTCCTATCACCAACTCTCTTCCTTTTATTCATCATTGACCTTCTAAACTGTACATCTAACCCTATCCACTCATACGCTGATGACTCCACCCTTCATCTTTCCATTCGGTTCCCGCAACGCCCATCTCAGCAGATCTCAGCAGTTACTTCAACAAGCAAGGGATGAGGCTATGGCACACCTAATGTCTGACTTGAGTATAAATAATCTTGTTGTTTTTAATGCATCTAAGACTCAGTTCTTACACCTATCAACCCGTCTAAATCTTCCACAGGTATACCCACTAATGTTTAATAATATTCATCTTAATCCTGCATCATCCTTGAACATGTTTGGGGTTTCATTTACTCGGGACTTATCATGGAAAGATCATATTACAGTACCCTCGCGTCCAACATGGTAATATTGTCATGCATGGGTCACGTGTTGGACCAAAAACGTGTTGGACAAACAATAGAGCTTATGGGGAAAAATGAATTATGTCAGCAACCCTAGGAAAAGTCACCCTAAATACCTACCATATACCTATACATATATTGGTACTGTTGTAATTATAATAAATGGTACTGTGCTATGAATGATAACTAACCTTTTAGGATAGTGTTGGTGGGCTTGCTGGGAATCGAAGGTGGTATCCAAGGCTGTAGGTAGTCCTACTGGGTCCCCAGTCCCCAGAGGATGGCTGCTGGCGTCACTAGCGGGTAATGGCACTGCTCCTCCTCAACCTCCCTCATAAATCCTTCGAAATCACACTCAGATTCACTATCTTCGTCCACAGCCATGGAAGGTCCTGTAACTGCCTGTCCTAGGACTCTGTAATCCTCAGCAAAGGGCATGCTTCTCACACTGTTGCCAGAGCCCCGTCTCGTGACTATGGAAAGTGATTGCTGTCGCTGACTTGGTAGAGAATAAGGAGAAGCAACTTTGTTTATAAACTGGTACACACGCCGATGAGAAGGGTTTCAAAGCGATTGATATTTATTCTAAAATATTAATATGTATTCAGTGTCAGGCTAAATGTTCAATGCTGTAGTACGATACATTCTCTGTCGAGTTGCCTGGGTTTTGGTCACACTGTTTTGCCCGTCGTATCCTCGGCAGGAATCCATCCAGATGAATTCCAAATGCCCGTGGTATTGTCGGCAATTTTACCACATTACCGTTCCGATATACCATCGTATCCTCGGCAAACCTGGTATGAAGTGCCGTGTGATAGCCTTCGGCTGCCAGGATCTTGTCTTGGTTTTTTATTATGGTCCTCACGTTGGCTTCATTCATGTTGTAGGCCTTGGCAATGTCAACTTTCCTCTCCCCTTTCTTCTTCCTCTCGATGCTTTCTAGCTTGGTGGCCTGAGGGAGGTGCCGACGCTTCTTGGGGTTCTCAGAAGGCTTCCTGGGCATCGTGAGCAGGGTAAAATGCAGTAACAAGGGCAGAAAATGCAGCAAGAAAAAAGCACCTTCCAATGCAAATTATGCGACTGAGTGGCGTTGTGGCGGGAGAAATTTAAACAAAACATCACGTGACAGCAGAAGCTTTTTTAATTGGGCGGCATCACGATCACGTCACGATAGCGGGCGGGGAAGGCTACTTGATCAGAAGTTTTAATTGACTATCATCATCATGGGAATGTCCAGTATGACCGTGTTGGACCGGGGGTGATCGTGCTAGAGGTGAACTCTGCACATTTCACCCACTTCTCGGAGCTCTGTGCGTGTTATGCTAACACACTCGTGTTGCAGTAATTAAATCGTATTAAATAATACTAATTATTTGCTCTCCGTGCTGGACGTGAATCGTGCTGGACTAATGTGTGTTGGACGCGAGGGTACTGTACATCTCTTGTAAAATCTGCTTCCAAGAGATTGGGTGTGCTAAGCCGACTCCGTTCTTTCTTTACCCCTGCACAGTTGTTGACTCTATACAGGGGTTTTATCTGCCCCTGTGTGGAGTACAACTCTCATGTGTGGGGAGGCTCCCCACATACAGCTCTTCTCAATAGGGTGGAGTCAAAGGCTTTTCGTCTCATTAATTCTCCTCCTCTTACTGACTCCCTTCAACCTCTGTCTCTTCGCCACACTGTTGCATCTTTATCTCTTTTCTATCGCTACTTTAATGGTCACTGCTCCTCTGAACTGTCTGCATGCATTCCTCCACCTCTACGACGGGCGCGTAGCACCCGTCTAGCAGCAAACTCTCATCCCCTTTCTGTCCAACTCTCTAATGCAAGAGTTACCCGTTACTCCCAGTCCTTCATTTGTGCAACAACTCTGGAACTGTATCCCTCTGTCTGTATTTCCTGCTGCCTATGATCTCCAGTCTTTCAAACGCAGTGTGTCCAGGCATCTCGAAATGAACGGATCTTGAATTTGGCTCTCTCTTGTATTTTGTTTTTCTCTTGGAGGGAACTGTTATTGTGGGCACATGGTCTTTGGTTCCTTCTTCCTCGCACAAAGAAAAAAAAAAAAACATAACTATAAATTATTAGAATACAAACTTACATTGAATTACACAGTTTACCAAGCAGTTGCATAAATAAAACGTAATAAAGAAAAATGAGCACAAAAATTAATGCACAGCTCATGAAATAACTCTGCTCACAAACAGCAGGCAAACTGGCAACTCTGACTCGTACCAGAGCTAGCTGCCGTAAACATCAGGAAACATCGAGAAACATCTCAGCTACCTAACTGGCAAAGCTTGCTTGTTAACACTACCCCTTCCCTAGTTCTTTGTCATCCCGACAAAACTACACAGTATATACAAACGTAAACCTTAATCAGTACTGGAACTTGATTCTCCCGAAATTGCCCCACATAAAATACAGACAAGATACGTAAAATCCATCCTGGACAATTTACCTACCAACAAAGCTCCAGGCCCAAATGGAATTCCGCCAATTGTTTTGAAAAAGTGTTCCCCTGAACTTGCCTCTGTCCTAGCTAAATTATTCAGACTATGCATACGTACTTCTTTATTCCCAAATTCATGGAAAGAAGCCAATATCCACCCAGTTCCGAAGAAAGGAAATTCGTCTGACCCCTCCAATTACAGACCAATAGCTGTCACATCTTCTCTTGGTAAGGTATTTGAAACTTTAATTAATAAGCATATTGTTAAACATCTTGAATCCAACAACTTAATTATTGATAGACAATACAGTTTTCGCCACGAAAGATCCACCATTGACATACTCAATCTCTTAACTCATACCATCCATCAATCAATTGATCTTTTTGGAGAAACTCATGCAGTAGCTCTTGATATCTCTAAAGCTTTCGACAGAGTATGGCACCGTTCCCTGCTGTCCAAACTCCCTTGCTATGGACTAACGTCTTTTGTTCCTTTGATTTCTTCTTATCTTAGTGACAGGAAAATAAGAGTAAAAGTAGATAATGTATATTCGAATTTCCACTCAGTTAACGCCGGCGTGCCGCAGGGATCAGTTCTGGCGCCAACCCTATTTCTGGTTCATATTAATGATCTCTTATCTGTCACTCACAATCCCATTCACTCATATGCAGATGACTCAACACTACATAGTTCATTCACACTCAGACATCCATTTACAAAGTCTAATATCTCTACCTCTCAACTCAGTACAGCCATCTCCATAAATCAAGATCTATCTACAATCAGTGAATGGGGACAAAACAACCTTGTCTCTTTTAATGCTAGTAAAACTAAATATATACAGTTTACTAATAGACAGATATTGCCAGATTCGTACATTACCTTCAGTGCTACTAATATTCCCATCTCCCAAAGTATTGAAATTCGTGGTGTCTCACTTAACAGTGCCCTCAGCTGGACCTCTCATGTCAGATCACTTGCTAAAACTGCCTCAAAGAAACTTGGATTATTGTACAGAGTCCGTAACTTCTTCGCCGATGAGCAGTTAGCTATAATCTATAAGAGTCGTGCTCTCTCAGCTTGAATATTGCTCACCCTTGTGGAATGGTTGTGGAGAGGTTGCATTAAGACAACTAGACAAAATTCAGAATAGAGCTGTTAGAATCATTAACAACCCTGCCATTACATATAAACTACCTCCCCTGCAAGTAAGAAGGAATGTTGCCTCCCTTGCATTATTTTACAGATATTTTTTTGGCAAATGCTCAGACGAAGTTGCGTCCATGGTGCCACCTCTCCATGCCTTCCCTCGTGCTACACGGGCATCTGGTAGCGCTCATGACTGGAATGTCACTCAACCATATTGCAGAACTTCTGCCTATCAGAATTCTTTCATTCCCCGAACTGCATCTCTCTGGAACTCACTTCCTCAGAGTTGTTTTCCTCCAAATTTCAACCCACAACTGTTCAAGTCTAACTGTTACAGATATTTTATGAACAGAGGACACCAGTAATCTGGTGTTTGGATTATTTTTTTTTCCCATTTGTTTTTCCTTCCTCCATTCTGTAATTTATTAAAAAAAAAAAAAAAAAAAAAATGAAGCATCCAACTATGCACAAAATAATCCTTCATCTTATCAGCCATTCTTCTATGCCGCTTCCGATGACATCCTTGTTCCTCCATGCAGTCCACTCCTGGAAGATCTTGGTCCTCTTCCTGATTCACTTCTTCCCTCGGGAAACTGTCACCATCCTCTTGCACTTCAGCTCCATGGTCCTCCTCAACATCCTCGGCTGCGGGAGAGCACAATTCCTCGGAGACGTCCCAGCTTTACTGTCCTGGCCCAAGGTACTGCCATAGACAGTTCACATGTACTGCCTTTTGGTGAGACTTCCTGCCTCCCCGAATCCGATACGTTATGTCTGATAGGCAGTCCAACACAATGTAAGGCCCGTCCCAAGGGCTCTGCAGCTTCGGTGACTGTCCCTTCTTTCGCTGAGGATTGTATAACCAAACTTGGTCACCATCCTTGAAGCTCATCTTACTTGCCTTGGCATCATATTTACACTTCACTTCTCCTGAAAACTTGAGGGCTCCTTGCACTTGATGATGTATTGTACCTCAGCCAGCCTTTCCTGAAGATGCTTTGCATAGCCGGTGGTGTCTGTAGGCAGCTCTTCACCAGGAGGTCTTCCCACTAACAAGTCAACAGGTGAGCGTAACTCATGGCCCAACATCAGTTTTGCAGGAGTGTAGCTGGTAGACTCATGGAATGCAGACCGATATGCCATCAACAATGCAGGTAATTTCTGGTCCCATTTTGTTTGTCCATCTACACAGTACTTGGCCAGTTCTTGTCCCAGGGTCCAGTTGAATTTCCCCACCATCCCATCTGATTGTGGCCTTAGTGGGGTTGTCCTGGTCTTCTTGATCCCCAGTAACTTGCAGCGCTCATGGAACACAGCATACTCGAAGTTTCTACCCTGGTCTGAATGTAGCCCTTGTGGCATCCAAAAATGACAGCTAAACTAACCAACACTGAGCAACAGTCGCAGCCTCTTGATCAGAGATAGCGTAGGCTTCAGGCCACTTTGTGAAGTAGTCCATGGTGACATATATACTGGTTCCCTCTTTCAGTGAGTGGCAGAGGTCCAGCAATGTCCACCATGACTCTTTCCATCGGTGCACCCACTTGGTACAGCTGAAGAGGGGCGCAACCACGTTTCTTGGGTCCTTTTTTTGGCACGACACACATCACAGGCCCGACACCGCTCTTCAATATCCTGATGCATGCCAATCCAGTAGAATCACTGTCACAGCCGGCTTAGAGTTTTCTTCACTCCCAGGTGCCCACAAGTGATCTGGTTATGGGACTTATCCAAGATCTTGGACCTCATCATTTTCGGAACCACCAGTTGCCAACACTTGCTGAGACCATCGGGTGTCTCCCACTGACGCTTTAGTAGTCCGTTGTTCAAACGAAGGTCCCACTGACTCCAGTAGCTCTTGGTCGCAGGGCTTAACCTGGAAACTTCTTCCCATGATGGTCGCACTGTACTCCGCTGCAGCCACCCTAGCGCTGGCTGTAATATGCATCCTCCATCTGCATCCTCTTCAGATCTGCTTCATCTGACATTGGCCCTGTCACTGCAGTATGGCTACATTTCTTACCAAGATCTTTTTTACTACACTGCTGGCACTCTGGATCGCAAGGCCAACGACTCAGGCTTTCAGCATTGCCATGTACTCGCCCAGGACAGTGCTGCACCTCGTAATTGTGCTGGTCTGGCTTCCTGAGCTAGCATGCCGGTTGTCTTTTTGGACTCTTTAGCGTTTTCAGCCACTTGAGTACCACATGGTCCATCCTGATGATGAAGTTTGATTCATACAGGTAGGGATGGAAGAAATCAAGGCTCTTCATCACTGCCAAGAGCTCCTTTTGGGTCACACAGTAGTTCCACTCCGGTGGGCTGAGCTTCTTGCTGTAATATGCTACCACATACTCTTTTTCATTCTTCTTCTGCAACAGGACTTCACCAGTACCATGGTCAGTAATCTCACAGTCCAAGATGAATGGCTGATTCTGGTCTGGGTACAGCAATACTGTTGAGCTTGCCAATGCATGCTTGAGTTCATGGAAGGCTTTCTGAGTCTCTGGTGTCCATGCAAACTTCTTTCTTTTCCCCAACAGCTTGTGAAGAGGTGCAACTATTGTTGCAAAGTTTTTGACAAAACGCCAATAGTAGGTGCACAAGCCCAGGAAATCCCGTAGCTGTCTCACACAAATTGGGACGGCCAGTTTTCTACAGCTGCCACTTTCTTTGGGTCAGTACGGACGCCACTTTTGCCTACAGTGTGTCCCAGGTACTTTACTTCATTCTGAAACAAGTAGCATTTCTTGGGGTTCAGCTTGGTTCAGCTTGAAATGTGCTGCGTGGATCCTGTTCAACACCTCTGACAGCCTCTCCAGTTCCTGGTCGAAAGTCTGTCCAAACACAATTACACTCAAACCTCGATTTAAGGGACCTCCATTTAAGGGAATTCGGATTTAAGGGACTCCATATTCTACCTTACAAATGGACAGGACTATTCAAAGAGTCCGCTACTTGAAATATTAATATGTTTCTTTATTCAGTACCTGTAAAATAATATTCATAATCATATTAATAAGTGAAACAGTCATTTCATTTCATAATAAGATTGTCTTTATATGTGGTAAAACAATGGAAATTTTCCAGTAAGGGACAAGGTGATTCCCCATTTAGTCCCTTAAATCAAGGTTTGAGTGTACATTGTCCAGATAGGTGAGAGCTGTACGCCAGTGCAGGCCTTCAAGTACGTGGTCCATGAGGCGCCCAAAAGTGGCTGGGGCATTGCATAAGCCAAAAGGCATCACTTTAAACTGCCATAAACACCCCCCATATGAAAAGGCTGTCTTCTCTTTGTCCTTCTTTGCAACCTTGACCTGGTGGTATCCTGCCTTCATGTCTAGGGTAGAGAACCACTTAGCACCTGACAGAGCATCCAGGGTGTCATCAGTTCTTGGCAAAGGGTTTGCATCCTTCACTGTCACTTCATTCAGGGCTCGATAACCTATACAGCACCTTACTGAGCCATCCTTTTTCCTTACCAGAACCACTGCTGATCCCCAAGGACTGCTGGACTTTTCTACTACTCCTTGACTTTGGAGATTCTCCATCAGTTTCTCCATTTCTTGCCGCTGGGCTGGCACCATCCTCCACGCTGGCTGTTTAATCGGTCGGTGATCCTCAGTGTCTGTACTATGCTTCATTAGATCAGTGCACCCCAGGTCTAGGTCTCCTGTGGAAAAGACATCAGCAAATTCCGTCAACAGCTGCCTCAGCTTCAGCACGTGTGTACCATCCAGGCATTGGCAACTCCTTGAGAACAGGTCTTGTAAGTGCTCTGACAGGTACCCATCTTCTTTGACTATGCTTCTTTTACAGGCTTTCCTCTGGTGCCATGCAGGGTCCACCGCCTGGCATGGTCCCAGAATTTTTCCCTCATTGATATTCTGTGGCTTATGGGAGAAATTGGCCACCACCACCGGCACTTCATCAGCACCTGCTTCCACCAGAGTTCTCCCCACCATCTCACTAGCCTTTGTCTTGCACTGTACATTAGACTCCACCACCCCTAGATAGCTGTCAAAAGAGCTGCTCACTGTACGCTGGAGCAACAGTTCTGATTTGGGGGGTATCACTGTAGTGCGGAGCACCCTCACTTAGCCACCAGAACTGGTACACTTCACTGCTGTGACCGGAACCGCCCTTCCTCGAATCTTCAGCTTCGTAGAGCAGAAGTTGAGCTCACGTCCTATGGACATCAGATAGTCCAGACCCAGAAGGCAAGGATCCTCTATGTCAGTCACATAGACTGGAAGAGTAGCCTCTTGCCCTGCCACTTCAATCCGCATATCCAGGGGTCCCTTCAGTTCTGTGCGGTGCCCAGTTACTCCACACAGCTGTTCTGATGACTCAGGTAGATACCAATGATGTAACACTTCAGGCCTCACAAAAGTCTGCTCAGAGGCTGAATCAGTCACCAGGGAACACTTCTTTCTGTCTATCCTTCCATCTGTTCGCACACTGTTGATTGCTGTTCTCTTGCATTTTCTCAGTGGTGGGGCGACTTGGGAAAAGCTGGCTGGTGGTTGTCCCTTAACACCAGCCTCCACTAGTTTTCTGCTTCTTTGTGGTCTTTTGCAGCCTTCTTATCATCCTTTTTCTTCTTTGGACACTCAGAACTGAAGTGTCCCACCTCACTACATGTCCAACATGCTTTTGTTGCAACCGAAGATTTCCTTACACTGCTCTGTTCTTGCTCCTTCTTCCATATGTGACAGTCCTTCTTCTTGTGTCCTGGCTTCCCGCGGAACCAGGAACCTCCACCGGTCTTCTCCTGTTCCCTCTTCCACTTGTAACAGTTCTCTTTTCTGTGTCCTGGCTTTTCACAGTACCAGCAACTTCCCTCAAGTTTTTCCTTTTCACATACCTGCCCCTTTCTTGCCTTGAAGCCTGCACTATGACCTGCCTGAAAGGTGGATGTACTGGACCTGATGTAGGACTCAAATTCTAGAACCCTGGTTAGTGCTTCTTACATGCTTCTTGGTTGTGCCTGCTTCATTTGCACTTTCAACTCTGCACTGTCAAGAGTATTGATGAACTGGTCCCTCAGAAGAATAGCCAATAAGTGCAGCTCCAGGGTATGCCGTATTTGCTATACTCTCCAGGTCATGAGCAAGCTGTTGTAGGGATTCTCCTCGAGCCCGTACACAGCTCCAGAATCTTTTTCTGTAAACCTCAGTCTGGTACATGGTCTCATATCTGCGCTCCAGCACTTCTACTAGGGACTGATAACTGTTCCTTTCCGTCACTGACATCTGGCCCAGAATTTCCATTGCGGCACCCTTAAGGCTAGTAGCAAGCTGCACTGCCTTCTGCCTATCATCCTAACCATTCTGATCCACAAGTAACTTAAAATTGTGCACGGTAAGCATCCCAAGATACTCTACCATCAAATTCCTGTTTTTTTTTTTTTTAAGTGGACCCCCATTATAGCCTTGCATTTCACTGGTTTAGGGCCCTCTAAACTGGGGCATCATAATTAAGGCCAGGACTTAAAAATCATACATTCTGGTTATTCAACCCTGTAATGCTACTTTTAGATGCTTGGGATCCGTCAAGATTCATCATACGCTGTCCATTCTTTTCATATGCTCCCTGTACACTAACCTGAGGCTCAGCAGTGCAATATTCCTTTACTTCTTCCATTTTCTCACTAATTATCTTCACATGGTTGACTACATTCTTCAGCTGGCTATCTACATGTTGTCTGCACTCCATCACATTGTTGCTTAAGGTACCTCATTTTTCTCATGCTGTAGCTTGGCATCTGCTTCCTTCTTAAACTGTTGCTGTTCTTCCTTCATTTCCCCAATGAATACATCTAGCTGTCTTTGCACCCTCAGTTGTACTTTCCTCTGTTGCTCCTGTAATGCCTCTTAAAGTTGTTCATATCGTTCATTATGTTCTTCAAGTTGTGCCTCTAGTTGCTCACTCTGTTCTGCTTGCAATTGTTCTATAATTTCATTCCTGAGCTCTTTCTGTTCATCACTTGTGCCGGTAGTCCTTCATTCTGTGCGTGTAGTTGGACACTTTGTGCTTGTAATTGGACATTGAGTTCTTTCCTCTGTGCCTGTAATAGCTTCACAATTGTTGCCAGGGACGTTTCCTCCACCTGCCCAGCTCTAGACCTAGTCTGCACATCATCTACTTCCATGTCGAAGGTTAGCCTTACTATCTATCTCTGTCTATTGCCAGACGCCTCAATCCCGTTTGGGGTGGCCACAAACAAATCGCCTCCAAGTCACCCTGTCTCCCGCCATTTCACTGCCCTGCTCTCAACTCACACCCCCCTCTTTCATATACCTCTCCACCCCATCCCTCCATCTCATCCTCGGCCTCCCCCTCCCTCTTCCCCCCTCCACCTCACTCACATACACTCTCTTTGTCAGTCTTTCACCCTCCATCCTCTCCACATGGCCAAACCACCTCAGTGTGTTAGCCTTACTGCAGACCTTAATAATAAACCACGCTCCTGACACCAGTGTTACGTCCCCACCTCACTCTGACACAGGCTCCAACAGCAGTAGTACAGTACAGGAAGGACGTTACCTAGTGAGTTGTTATTCGTATGGTCAGCCTTTAGGTGTACAGTACACAGGATCAGTTCAGGTGTCGTAACTAAACACTGGCTTCTTAAATCCACTGTCTTTATTTTCCAAGTACAGTAATGTCTCAACTAATGTGACTTTAAACAGCGCATTTTCGTTTTAACATTAGCAAATATTTAAGGAGATATGTATAACTAACAAGGGTTTCTCAATTTAACGCGACTTTACACGTACATGATGTTTTCAAATTAGCCACGCGCGCCTCGGACAGTCCCGAGCTGATAGACTGTCTTGGGGACAGTTTAATTTATTCAGTTGAAAAATTATACGGTATATATATATATATATATATATATACAGCAAACTCGCCCCTAACGCAAGGGTTTCGTTCCAACCACGGCGCGTTCAGCGTGAAACCGCGTACGTTTTAACTGCTCCTTATTTTGCTCCCTAGACCCCTTAAATGTGGTGTTTTGCTGTTATCTGTCATTGGTAACCAATATGAAGCACTTTAAGTGGTTAGAATGCTTAATTAAAGTTATAACTTACAAATGCCGTACTGCACAGCAAAACTTCAACACACAAATACGTAAACACAAGGCAACATTCCGATACCGATTGGTTTCGGGACAATTCGTAGTCAAGTCAATTTGCCATCACAACAATAACATGACAATTCGCTGTCATTAATGAAGACAGCTGTGGGTGATCTTAAAATATAATTCAAGGGCGAAATAAGTATATTTATAGAATGACAGGGAATCGTTCAGGGTGCGAATTGTCCTGAAGGGAATTGTCCATATTTTGACGGGGAATTGTCTGACGGCGAATTGACGGAGAATTGTCTCAGAACCCGCCGATCATGGGTAATCATGTAAATCAAG
Organism: Coenobita brevimanus; assembly: GCF_032717465.1. Taxonomy (NCBI): domain Eukaryota; kingdom Metazoa; phylum Arthropoda; class Malacostraca; order Decapoda; family Coenobitidae; genus Coenobita; species Coenobita brevimanus. The sequence continues at coordinate 25,807,527 of NC_136968.1, read as the reverse complement.
TTAACTAGTTACAAGGCTTTATTTAACGCTTTACCTTTCTTTAAGTGCTTTAACTTATATACCAGAACAGTAAATATTTAACTTACAAATACAGTATCGTAGAGAATCAGTGCAGCAAATCTTTAACCCCTACACCGCGGGCTTGTTTACCAATGACTTGCTTGTGCCGCGGGGTTATTTGGGCTCTGACAGACTCTCAAAAAATATTTGCCAAAAATCAGTTATTAGTCCTAGAATAATAAAATTACATATGCTTATGGCACATACCTTCAGCTTTCTCCTGGAATGATTGTTGAGCCTTCGCCGGTTACCGTAGGACTTGTGGAGACCTCTGAAGTAGGGTAACGAAGTCTCCACTTTACACTTCCCGACAACCCGTAATATGATTACCACAGCCAGATACAAACACTATAAACACTATTCTACAATTTTCAAGTAGTTTGGGATCCATACTCAAAAAAAAAAACACTGTGAAAGCAATGGAAAATACGAGCGCGTCTGATCGTCGCACTGGCACTAGTTCGCTCTTGGTAGTCTGTCATTTATTATTCATAAAACCCCTCACACTTTATATTTCTATTACTATATAACATTTATATATATCTACAGTCTTTATCCATAAGTTTCCTTCAGTAGTATTAGTTTATTGTCACTGTAGGGATTCAATTTCTTTCAGTAAAATACGTAGCATTCACTTTCTCATCCTGTATACTGGCATTGAGAGTGAATGTCACTTTCATCTTCACTCTCATAACTCATAGCATTCAGACATGCTAGAGAGAAACTTTCACTTTCATTACTCCTAGGGTATATACTCGTATTCTTATAATACTACTCATTTACATTTCTATTTACGTTCTCTATTTTATTTACGTTATTTACATTTCTATTTTATTTACACTGTGTTGTGCACTGTCACTTGAAATAACTTATAAAACTATTTTCCGTTGTTCACGTATATTTACATTCATTACTTTCACTTGCTGTTTACACATTATTTACACATTATTTACAATTCCACTTGCACTGTTTTACTCAATAGAAAGATCGTAGTCACTCTTTTATCAATTGTCAGCCCTTTACCTCTTTCCACACGAGGTTTAGTAGGGGGTAAAGGTTACAGGGCCATTTGCATGGGGGTGAAAATAGGCCTTGAAGTCAGCAAGAAGAAACATACGTACTCTCTCTTCGGAAGATGAGAGTGAACTGATAACGGAGGACCAGCGTGGAGGCCTGCTAGGGGTTATTCAGAGTTACCAATATTACTTCTTGAACAGCTAAGTCTAGCACTGATATGATTGGCAGGAAATCTAGACAATACATTATAAATTTGGTAGTTCCAGGTGAATGTAAATATCACTTAGGCTTCTCCCTTCCCTCCTTACATGTATATTTATTACAAAAATAGATTAGAGGCCTACTTAGGAGATATATATTCAGAGCTACCAATGTTATATCTTGAAACAGCTTTGTCTAGCACTGATATGATTAGCAGGAAATCTAGACAATACATTATAAATTAGGTAGTTCCAGGTGAATGTAAATATCACTTAGGCTTCTCCCTTCCCTCCTTACATGTATATTTATTACGAAAATAGATTATACGGCATATTTCAAGGGGAAAAAACAGCGAAAATTAGCGAACGAGTGCACGTGAGGTGTTGTCAGGTGATAATTAGCCAATTCCAGGTGTATGGCACTCTCACTTACCTTATTTCTTTCTTGTATATATTATTTGGTATAAGAATAGGACATAGGGCTTATTTCAATGGATGAAATCAGTGAAAAATTCCAGGGAAGATTTACTTAGCGTAGCACGGCCGGGCAGGCGAGAGGATAGGGTAATGGAGGGGGGGGCGTAGGGAGGGGAGTCAAGAACGGGGAGAAATGGCTAAATTGTCAACAATGGATGGGAGTACAGATGAGATTAGGAGTGCTGACTAGTGTTGGACATTGGCAGTACTGATAGATGATACAAACCCCCACTTGGAAGCCCGGGTGAATTCAAAATAACACAGAATCACAAAAGCGACGCCCCGCGGTATGATCCCTTGCTCCCAAGCGTCACGAAAGTAACGCCCCGCGGTTAAGGGGTTAATCAGATATACTGGTTATAAGACTTTATTTCTTGCTTTAACATTATTTAATAGTACTTTAACTTGTACATAAACTTACCAGAACAGTAATGTAAATATTTAACTTACAGATACAGAACTGTGGAAAAGCAGGACACGATCACGTGATCAAAACAAACCGAGTGTGGTGCTTCGCTGATGTTCAAGGATTTGGCCTTTCAAAGGCCGCCTCTTTTGCGTAAATTTATTGTTTTCATAATGGTTCTTTAGTCTTACGTTGTCTTATACGTATCCCAGCACTAACCGCGTATAACTGCGAGCACGTTCGGCAAGAACATGTTCGGGGTGAGTTTACTGTATATAAATACAGTGGGCTCGCACAGTGCGCGTCACCGCAGTGCGCAATTCGCCTTGTGCATGAGTGACCAAAAATCATAACCAAAAACTCTTTAATGCGCGAGTTTACCGCACAGAACGCGAGGCAGAGGCAAGGAGTGGCTCAAAAATGCCATTTTCTACTAGTGCGCGACCACCCCTCACAGAGCGCGTCACGTGTTGTCATGTTGATGCGCCAGACAGAGTCAAGTTGAGCAGCCTAGCGTGATGGAAAGCAGGACTGAGTTGTGTATGTCAAACATTAGCAAGATCCTTGCTGCCGTGGATAAGCTCAAGGAAGAGGTGAAGGAACAGGAAGTGAGCAACCTAAGAACGGCGGAACTTCTGGTTGGTATCGACAAACTCTTCCGTTTCTACACAGACAGGCACAGGGAAGAAATAAACAGGAGAAGACAGACACTCATAACAAACTACACACAGCGGGCTCAAGTTGGTGAAATAGCGGAACTATCGACATCGTCTGCTCCTGTTCCTGTTGAGGATGAAGAGGATGCAATGTCAGAAGTGTCAGCATTGAACTTTAAAGGGTTTATGGCCAAAGTGAGTGACTTTGATGCTCCTGGGGAAGGTGATCAAGAGGAGTCTGCGGAGGGAAGTGTTGGTGCGGTGGGGAGTGCGGCGCTGTAAGTGTTGCCGCGCCTCGGAACCCCTGTTATTTAAGGTCATCAGGCCTGTTGTCTACTGTTGTTAAGGTGACTACCCATATTTTTGTTATTCTAGCTATAGCTTTAGTACATTGTCTGAAACATATGACCTTTATTATGTCTCTAAGGGCCAAAAAATGTCCAGGTATGAAGGGGTACCGCCCATATGTAATTATTCCCATGAGATTATGTATTCCTAGTATGCGAATTCCCAGTGCGCGAGCTCGTGCACCACCAAATCTCTCGCGCACTGTGCGAGCCCACTGTATATATATATATATATATATATATATATATATATATAATATACTGTTTATATAATATACAGGATATAATATGAGGAGTAGACTGTAGCACCAGTCGAACAGGGCAGTACTCCCGAGGTTGATGGCAAGCTGGTGACAGGGAGAGCTGGAGCTCCCGTTCCACCAGCCCTCAGGACTTGATCCTGACCATCTCCCTTTTCTGAACATTTTCAATGCATTCATTTACACAGAGAGTAGGCCAGCATGCTCTCATGATACCTCTACCTTCAACTGTCTACACCACACTACATGCGCATAACATATCACACCTTCTATTCACATCTTTAGTAATGGCCGCTGCAATCTCACAATCAAATGAGGTGGTATCTCGGATTGCCACCACCGGCAGGGTAGGGCTGGAGGCACAGGGTCCTCCCGGTCGCTATCAAGCGACTGTGCCAGCAGCGACTGTTGCTATTTCCGGGAATGCTCATCGGCGAAGAGGTGACGGTGCGGCCTTAATCTTTACCAACATCCGCGGCCTTACCACAAATTTAAACTCAGTTCATTTTTTCCTTCAGTCCATATCCCCTTTGGCCCTTTTCCTCACAGAACCACAAATCTCACCCTCTACCGATATATCTCCATTTTGTTTTCCCGGTTACCATCTCTTTACAAACTTTCGGAACAAGGGCGGCACCTGTTGTTATATCAAATCCCAATATGCAGTTGACACTATTTTAAACTTCACTTCATCCAGTTTTGATTACTCATTATATAAATTAAATTGCCAAAACATTACCAAATATATCTGTGTAGTTTATCGTTCCCCCAATGCTTCTTCGGAACCCAGTGTATTTGATTCCATATCCACTCAGTTGAGTAACCTTGACCTTGCCCTTGGCAATGAAATTACCATTTTGGGTGATTTTAACATACACAATGTTGAATGGTTATTGCATTCTGCCCGGACTGACGACGCTGGTCTAGAATGCGAGCTGTTTGCGGAATCGTTTAATCTCACCCAGGTGGTAAAGCAACCAACCAGAATACCTGATAATCCTGACCATAATGCCCATCTCTTGGATTTATTCTTGACAAATAATCCAGATCAATACAGGATAGAGGTACTGTCACCACTTGGATCCTCTGACCACAATCTCATCAAAGCCTCATTAGTTAACCCTCTTACACCTCCCCATTCCGAACCTGTCAGGGTGACCCGATGGCACTTTGACAGGGCAGACTGGGATGGATTTAGAAATTATCTTGCTGATGTTCCATGGCAGTCTTTCTTCTCTAGTGATCCCAATTCTACCCAGTCCCACATTTGTGACTTAATACTAGCTGGTATGGATTTATTCATACCAAGTCAACAATTCACTAAAAGATCAAACTCTCCAAAATGGTTTGATGGCAATTGTGCCAGAGCAACAGCCCAAAAGTCATTAGCATATAACTCTTACTTAAAATCAAAGACACCTGAATCACTCTCCCAATTTAAAATTGCTAGAAATCATGCAAAAGCTGTATTAAATCTATCTAAATCAAACTTTCTTCAAAAGCAAGCATCAAAACTACTTAACAACCCTAATGACAATAGAATATTCTGGTCAACTCTTAATTCTTTCAATAATAACTTTAACAAGTCATCTTCCATTCCCCCACTAAAATCTTCAGATGGCAATATTACAAATGACCCACGTGGGAAAGCAGATATCTTTGCTAGTACGTTTGCAAGAAACTCTACCATAGATGATACCAGCCAGAATGTCTCAGTACTGGAACTTGATTCTCCCGAAATTGCCCCACTTAAAATACAGTACAGACAAGATTTGTAAAATCCGTCCTAGACAATTTACCTACCAACAAAGCTCCAGGTCCAGATGGAATTCCGCCAATTGTTTTGAAAAAGTGTTCCCCTGAACTTGCCTCTGTCCTAGCTAAATTATTCAGACTATGCATACGTACTTCTTTATTCCCAAATTCTTGGAAAGAAGCCAATATCCACCCAGTTCCGAAGAAAGGAAGTTCGTCTGACCCCTCCAATTACAGACCAATAGCTATCACATTTTCTCTTGGTAAGGTATTTGAAACTTTAATTAATAAGCATATTGTTAAACATCTTGAATCCAACAACTTAATTAATGATAGACAATACGGTTTTCGCCACGAAAGATCCACCATTGACATACTCAATCTCTTAACTCATACCATCCATCAATCAATTGATCTTTTTGGAGAAACTCATGCAGTAGCTCTTGATATCTCTAAAGCTTTCGACAGAGTATGGCACCGTTCCCTGCTGTCCAAACCCCCTTGCTATGGACTAACGTCTTTTGTTCCTTTGATTTCTTCTTATCTTAGTGACAGGAAAATAAGAGTAAAAGTAGACGATGTATATTCGAATTTCCACTCAGTTAACGCCGGCGTGCCGCAGGGATCAGTTCTGGCGCCAACCCTATTTCTGGTTCATATTAATGATCTCTTATCTGTCACTCACAATCCCATTCACTCATATGCAGATGACTCAACACTACATAGTTCATTCACACTCAGACATCCATTTACAAAGTCTAATATCTCTACCTCTCAACTCAATACAGCCATCTCCATAAATCAAGATCTATCTACAATCAGTGAATGGGGACAAAACAACCTTGTCTCTTTTAATGCTAGTAAAACTAAATATATACAGTTTACTAATAGACAGATATTGCCAGATTCGTACATTACCTTCAGTGCTACTAATATTCCCATCTCCCAAAGTATTGAAATTCTTGGTGTCTCACTTAACAGTGCTCTCAGCTGGATCTCTCATGTCAGATCACTTGCTAAAACCGCCTCAAAGAAACTTGGATTATTGTACAGAATCCGTAACTTCTTCGCCGATGAGCAGTTAGCTATAATTTATAAGAGTCATGTGCGCTCTCAGCTTGAATATTGCTCACCCTTGTGGAATGGTTGTGGAGAGGTTGCATTAAGACAACTAAACAAAATTCAGAATAAAGCTGTTAGAATCATTAACAACCCTGCCATTACATATAAACTACCTCCCCTGCAAGTAAGAAGGAATGTTGCCTCCCTTGCATTATTTTACAGATATTTTTTTGGCAAATGCTCAGACGAAGTTGCGTCCATGGTGCCACCTCTCCATGCCTTCCCTCGTGCTACACGGGCATCTGGTAGCACTCATGACTGGAATGTCACTCAACCATATTGCAGAACTTCTGCCTATCAGAATTCTTTCATTCCCCGAACTGCATCTCTCTGGAACTTGCTTCCCCAGAGTAGTTTTCCTCCAAATTTCAGCCTACAACTGTTCAAGTCTAACTGTTACAGATATTTTATGAACAGAGGACACCAGTAATCTGGTGTATGGATTATTTTTTTTTTCCATTTGTTTTTCCTTCCTCCGTTCTGTTATAAAAAAAAAATATATATATATATATATATATATATATATATATATATATATTTATAATATAATATATATATATATATATATATATATATATATTTATATTTATATATATATATATATATTTATATATATATACAATTATATATATATATATATATATATATATATATATATATATATATATATATGATGTGAGGAAGAAGGAACCAAAGGCAGTGAGCCCGCAAAACTGTTCCTTCCAAGAGAAAAACAAAATACAAGAGAGAGCCAAATTCAAGGTCCATTCATTTTGAGATGCCTGGACACACTGCATTTGAAAGACTGGAGATCATAGGAAGCAGGAAATACAGACAGAGGGAGACAGTTCCAGAGTTGCCCTGTTGCATAAATGAAGGACTGGGAGTAATGGTTAACTCTTGCATTATAGAGTTGGACAGAAAAGGGGTAAGTGTTTGCTGCTAGACGGGTGCTGCGCGCCCGTCGTAGAAGTGGAGGAATGCACGCAGACAGTTCAGAAGAACAGTGACCATTGAAGTAGCGATGGAAAAGAGATAAAGATGCAACACTGCGGCGAAGAGACAGAGGCTGAAAGGAGTCAGTAAGAGGGGGAGAGTTAATGAGATGAAAAGCCTTTGACTCCACCCTATTGAGAAGAGCTGTATGTGGGGAGCCTCCCCACACATGAGAGTTGTACTCCACACAGGGGCGGATAAAACCCCTGTATAGAGTCAACAATTGTGCAGGGGCAAAGAAGGAACTGAGTCGGCCTAGCACACCCAATCGCTTGGAAGCAGATTTATATATACTTTTTATGTACAGGTAAGCCCTTAATTCACACGAACTTTTTTCACGCACTTTCGGTTATCCACGAATTTTTCGTACAATAATATAAAACATTAAAGTTATAGTATTCAAATAAATAATATTAATATGCAAGAGAAATGAATAAAATATAAAAATGCCTACCTGCTCCCCATGTGCATACATATATGTGTGTGTGTGTGTGGAAGGTCGGTCTACCACGCACCACACAGTCAGTTTGAATCCGAGGGTCGAACCATGCGTGACTCGCAAATCGTTATTCGTGGCTTATTTTTCTGCCTTCCAGTGATTGCTTGCCTTGTCTGCCAACATGGGACCTAAGCGTAGTGCTAGTGATGCATGTGGTAACACACCAAAACGGACTAGTAAAGTGATGTTGCTGACAGAGAAAGTTAAAGTGTTGGACAAATTTAAAGGAGGAATGTCGGCGACAATTCTCCGTCAGGACAATTCGCCGTCATTTACTTACATACCAGTTTATTTAGCAAGTACAGTACACTAGTTTTTTACTTATATGAGTTATAAATTCCCCCTGAAAATTAGTTATTAAAGTATTAATTAATCAATAATAAGTATATTTATAGAATGACAGGAAACCGTCCATGTTTTGATGGTGAACTGACTTCGTGGTGAATTGTCTTGGAACCGTGTGTTTGGGGTGAGTCAACTGTTCTTACAATAAAGAAGGCAGAACGTAGCATACGGGAGGCAGTGAGGGCTAGTGCACCAGACTGTGCTGAAGTGTCTCCACCTACGCCTGTGAACTGGCTTGGAGCCATGTGTTTGGGGTGAATGAGTCAACTGTTTGGACAATAAAGAAGGCAGAATGTAGCATATGGAAGGCAGTGAGGGCTTGTGCACCAGACTGCTGAAGTGTCTCCATCTACGCCTGTGCATGTCAGGTTTCAGTGTTAATTTTCTTATATTTTTGTTGTTTTTCATACTTTATGCTAGTTTATAAGGTGTATGTAGTGCATAAACAGTATTATTCAGATGTAATATACTTAGTAGACATAAGTAATTATGTGCACACAAGGGCAGAACATATACGCGAATTTACCACATGTGCGAAGGGTCTGGGAACGTAACCTTCGCGTGAATTAAGGGCTTACCTGTATACAGGAAACTCGCCCGGAACACGTTCTCACCGAACACGCTCGCAATTATACACGGTTAGTGCTGGGATATGTATAAGATAACGTAAGATTAAAGAACCATTACAAAAACTATATATTTACGCGAGAGGTCTTTGATAGGCCAAATCCTCGAACATCAGCTCAGCACGCACGGTTTGTTTTGATTACATGATGTGATTCGCTGTACTGCTTTTCCTCAGTGCTGTATTTGTAAGTTAAATATTTACAGTACTGTTGTGGTAAGTTTATGTGCAAGTTAAAGTATTATTAAATAACGTTCAAGCAAGAAATAGTCTTATAACCAGTTTTCTGATAGGCGTCAGAATATTACCTTTTTTATTTGTTTGTTAAATATTTGCTGTACTGCTTTTCCACAGTACTTTATTTGTAAGTTAAATATTTACTATTCTGGTACTGTATGCACTTGTAAGTTAAAGCACTTAAAGAAAGTTAAAGTATTAAATAAAGCCTTGTAACCAGTTATAGATTACACACGATCGGTAGGTTCCAAGACAATTCGCCATCATGTCAATTCCCCGTCAAAACATGAACGATTCCCCATCAGGACAATTCGCACCCCTGTATGATTCCCCGTCATTCTATAAATATATTAATTAATCAATATTTTTATAAATATACTTATTATTAACCCGTCACGTCCCGAGGTTTTCCACACCTATGACATCCCCCAGTCCTGAGCCTTTTTGGAAAAATTTTTTTTTTTTTTGCTAAAACTTCCGCTTAGGTCGAGAAATGAAGGAAAATCACAAAGAAAGTGGTTCCCGCGGTCTATAAGTGGTCCGTACAGGTGCGGTTCCCCCCGGCAGGTATCGTGTTCTGTAATGGGCTGGATATGCGTTTACGTTTTCTATGGTAAGGAATAATGGGAGAAACAACACACAACACCTCTATATTTATTGAATTTGAACTAATAAACAATAACAGTAACAATATAATGGATTTCAGACTCATATATATGAAAAATAAGCATTGTACCATCGCGCGAGCATAGCGAGTTTGGTCCAAGTCATAACATGCTATATGCTAAGTGTCTGGTATGAGTCAACCTATCATTTTTTCTACTTGTATACTTCTGTTTCAATGACATTTTACCAATTACAACTGTTTGTAAGTGTTTTCAGATGTTTTCATTCATTATGATGACATGCAGCATAAGTATAGCGCACATCAGCTTAGTAAGCGCACTCGCTATGACTCGTATTTCAACATTCCAAATTGTTTTATCACTTTCCAATTATTTTCCCCTTTACATAGAACCTTTCCTCCACGACTGTAAAGGTTTTCAATTATTTCCATTCATTACGAGGGCATTTAGCGATATGCTAGCGCATATTCACGTAGCAACCACGATCTCAAACACTCGTTTTTCATTATCTACTTTATTTATTCACTCCACTTATAATTTCCCACTTACATTACACACCTTTACACCCCTATAATGCACTGTACATACTTACTGCCATTATTTATTCAAATGAGCATGAGAATATCGCATGAAAATACCCTCGCAAGGAATGTTTCGACAAACATAATACTCACACACTTATATACTAATTCACTCACACACTTATTTACTAATTATTCACTTTATCACTTGCTGACTTTTATTTTCACTAATACGTGCCTTATTCATTCAACTGAGCGTCAGGGAATCGCATCTCTATACACACGCTATGAATATTTGACTTAGAATATATATCAGCTCTTACAATAATTTGAACTTATATTATACCCATAAGAATTTCCAATAATAATAATTATATAATTACGGGCCGTATTTATTGCACTGAGCGACAGAATATCGCATCATAAAACCCTCGCTATGTAAGTTTCAACTTAGGGCAGATTTATATACTTACATACAATGTTTTCACTTATGTTCCACCCATATGCACTTTATACTAATATTTGGAGATCAACATGACTGATAATTTCACTGAGCGTCTGTCTGTCGCATTTTCCTCATAATTTCTGCGTCCTTTCGCATTCACACCATATTAAAATTGCATCAACGTGTGATATTCACTAAAACATGGGTGAATACAGAGACCCACGTCACACTGCACGCACTCATAGCGGGTGTCCTTCCTCTGTGTTGTGAGTCTCACCTGGGAATTACTGCACATGTGACACCCGCGTTGGGGCCTAGGTCTGTTTGGCTGGGGAGGGATAGGAGTGGGGAAATGGCTGCCGGATATTCTCTAGGGAGTTTGGGCAATAGGAGCAGTGCGGGTGCGATGTTGGGGCCTTTCAACAGCATACTTTGCAAAGATTTCTCTTGTGAGCTCCCTCACAAACCCTTCAAATGTTTCCTGAACTCCTGTTGTCATGGCGTGAAGGTGGTGGCAAATCAGAGCAGTGATATCTAGCAAGTGAAAGAACAGTTTTTTATACCACTTCATCGTGGTCCTGGCTCACTCTACCGTCGATATCATGGAGTCTGACTGGTCCACGAGGTGCATGTTTATATTGTAATCCATAACACACTCAGGTTTCCAAACACGACGCCTGTTCTCGCTATGGTAATCTACGGAATCAGTACAGTGCATCAAGGGGCGGTGAACAGTGGACAAGAGGCTTACTTCTCTGTTGTGGTTCCACATTGTTGCAAGGATGTTGTTGGCTTTGAAGAAGACAACCTCATTCCTTGCAAGTTTCCGCCCTACCTTGGCCATGTGACGCTGGTTCACCTTTACGGTTCCACAGACTCCCGTTTCATGCGTGTGAAGATAATGAGCGAGAAGAGGGCTAGTGTACCAATTGTCGAGGTAGAGAATGTGACCACGATGAAGGTAGTCTTCTATCATCGTCTTTACCACTGCTCCCGACAGTCCAATACTTCGATCTTCTATTATGTCTGTCTGTGCACCGGTGTACAAGACTTTGTCTTGCATGTATCCAGTCCTACAGTCGCACATAACAAAGATCTTGAACCCAAAACGGTGTCTTTTGCTGGGTATATACTGTCTGAATGAAATATTGCCTCTCCACAACACGAGACTCTCATCTATGACGAGGTCTCTATAGGGATAGAATGAGGAACGAAAGGTTTGCCTGAGGTGATCAAAGACCAACCTAATTCGCCTCATTTTATCAGTGTTGTTTGCATTTGCATGGTCATGAGCATCATAGAAATGGAGGCGACTTAGAATTTGTTGAAACCGATTACGGCTCATCACTTGACCAAATATTGGGATAAACATAACAGGGTCCCTAGTCCAGTAAGCAGGAATTCTATTCTTTCTTATAATACCCATCAAAAGGACCAGGGCAAAAAATAAGAACATTTCTGGAATGGAGACAGGGTAATCATAGATGATAGAATGCCTGCTCCTTGTTCCCAATCTTTCACTCTCTAGGCGCTGGGTGCTTGCAAACAGGTTGGTTTGGTATACAATCTGATCAACAAATGCCTCACTGAAAAACAGATGGAAAAAATCCAACCTGATGGAATTACGGTGAATTCCTGGAGCAATGCAGCCAGATCGCCCCTGCTCAGTGAAGGGGTGAATGAAGGGAGAAAAATCACTCCCATCCTCCCAATCCCACGACACAAATCCCTCGTCCCCATCATCCCCATCACCGCCTTCGTCTGGGTGGGGAGGAGATCCTGGTTGGGGAGGTGGGGGAGAAGGAGTGCAGAGGGCTTCCCCACTGTCACTCCTCTTCCCTCTGCCTTTACCCTTTCCCTTTCCCTTACCCTTACGGCCTTGAGGAACATTAGGGGGCTGTGGGGATGAAATAGGGGAATATTGGGGAGCAGAAAACGTGCTGGGGAGTGGTTCCTCCCCACCTTCCCCCTCCATTACAACACCACGTGCTCTCTCACGCACCCTAGCTCGACCACATGTTAGGGGATATTGGGGAGCATAAGACGTGCTTTGGAGTGGTTCCTCCCCACCTTCCCCCTCCCTCACAACCCCACATGATAAGGAACGCACCCGCACTGGGCCACGTGATCCACTACGCTGCCTCACACTACTTAGGGAGAGCAACGACTCACTCACGTCACTCTCACTTTCCCTAATCCTCCCTGGACTTTCCCTTTCACTCCCCACTCCCTCCACTTGACTTCCTAGCTCCCCAAACAAAATGCTAGGCCCATACCTGCTCATACGACGTGGTGTGCGCTCTGGGCCACGATGCATTATTACCTCACGTCCATACCACGTGGCAGCACGTCCCATGGCTCCGTCATCGTTCTCATCCTCGTCCTCGTCCTCGAATTCTGGTTCCAAATCACACTGGGGATAGGGATAAGATATTGCACGTGCCTTCTTTGCCTGCTGCCCCTCTCTTGCAGCACGGTAAGTCACGTACTGCCGCTTCCTGGGGGACGGAACTTCCTCATCACTGCTGGTGGTTTCTTCATCATTGCTGGTGGTTTCTTCCTCCTCTGGCTGCACATAATCCTTGTCCATATCCTCGTCGTCCAGTGGGGAATCACTGTTGCCGGTAAACGTGTCCAGGGCGACTTGAATTTCGCTGTCTGAGAGACCTCTCTTAGCCATGTCTGAGCAGGACCGTGGCTACCAGGTGAGTGGACGAGTGGTGGGCTAGCGCGGGTCGCGCGGGGTCGCCGAGTGTCCCCGCCTGGTGGCAGGTAGGGGAAGGTCATGCGAGGGTACGTACCACAAATCAAGCGCGAATTTTGAAAATTGTCGAAATTATGCACATTGCAATTGGACGACGTACCGGTACGTCGCCGGGACTGGCAAATGCAAATCGTTGCAACGTACCCATACGTCGACGGGACGGGGCGGGTTAATTAATCAATACTAATAACTATATTTCAGGGGGATCCATCAAAGTCTATGGTGTCTTGTTATTGTTGTGATGGCGAACTGGCTTGACAGCGAATAGTCCAGAAACCATTTTGCTGCCTAGACTTCCTAAATGTGGTATTTTGCTGTTATCTGCCATTGGTAATCAATATGAAGCACTTTAAGTGGTTAGACGGTTTATTTAATGTTATAACTTACAAATACAGTACTGGACAGCAAAACTTCGACATATAAATACACAAACACAAGGCAACATTCCTACGCCGACTGGTTTCGGCATCGGAATGTTGCCTTTTACTTGGGTACTTACAAGTCCCTGGCTCCTGGACTGGTACTTATGGACCCTAACCAAGCCTAACTCAGAAAAACATCTTCCTACTGCACATGCATAGCTCCTAACACCCTATGCACACCAATAAAGGACATTAAAGAGTGAAATGAGGTGTTTGAGGTAAGTATAGTATGGAAAAAAGAACAGTATGTAACATTCTGCCTACTTACAGCAAGTCCATGGCCATCTCAATGAATAACCGCCTCCTCTCGGACTCTGACAGTAAGAAGGATTTCCTGAAGCACTTGCAGTACACTGTTCATGAAGTCTTGCACTGAACTTAGTCAATCGCACTCAGAAGTCCGTTCTCTTCACAGTGCCCACTCTTGTCTAACTTATGCTCCATTGTAACTTACTAAGCGTTGCACTCTGCACTTTAACTTTTCCCACTCTTCTAACCATTTTCTAAAGCAAAAACAAGCAAGTCTATTTACGTTAAATTTTGTTCGAAAATTGTCTTCTCACTCACAACTGTAAATCCTTAACACAGCACACAGTTTTTTTTCACTGCACAACACTGTAAATTCCCGTGTGGTCTAGTGGAGAAGTTCTTGCTGTTTAATCACTGTCAGAGTCCGAGAGTATCACTGGCAGGTGACTTAGGGGTGCGTCGCTGGGTCGTGGTGATGGCATACTCACTGCAAACGACTCTGAAGACAGATGTAAACTCACGTCAAGCGGTGACTCCACCGTGGCTGATGTGCTGGGCTGTGGCTCGTAGCATGAGGACCTGTCTTGGGGAGGCAACGGAGTGGAGCCAGGGCTGGGCACAGCGGGGGTCACGGGCCTGAAAAAACTGTCAATCGTTGATTGACGCAAGGAACGACGATTCTGACGATTGATGATGCGCTGCCTGAAAGCACGCACTTCCTCCACAAGTCCCAAGGGTCCCATCTCCCTGTCGCAGTCCGGGTGTTCCAGGTAGTGGAGAACGAACTCTAGGTGTTCCCGGAGTTCGCTCAGCTTGGGGATGGTTGGAGTAGTGTCATGCTGAGAGGAGTCCGCATCATCGTCGCCATCCTCGTCGGAATCTCCAGGCTGGGTACTGACACCTGCAACTGAAGATGCGATCTCGATATCAGACAATGTCTGATACCCAGGATCGCCCTCGTCGTCATCCAACCACTCACACACATCGTCCACATCAACATCGTCGCCATGCGTACGTAGCTGTGCATGGAAGTCATCCACGTCAAAACCTAGAAAATCATACTCCACATCCGTTCCGAGAAGCAGACGAGACCAACCAATTTCTAGAGTCTTGACAGGGACTTCCTTCCATGCACTGGCCCAGTTGTAGATTGCAGACTTGATGTTGTAGCGGCGAAGGTTTTCCAAAATCCGCTGGCCTCGCATGTCCCGTCCCTCCCTGCACTCGTCCTTGTCCTCGAGAACAACCATCACCTCGTCCAGGAACTTCCTTCGGTATAGGCACTTTGTTGCCATGATCACTCCTTG